>NC_034011.1:14605428-14773226 GCF_000346465.2 Prunus persica | reverse complement strand
GTATTTCACAATAATCTCCCCATACGCCGGTACTACCACGCTATGTATGGGGCCTGTCAACACGCCGATAACTACGCCACGTGTGACCATACCATACTATCACAATATCTCCCCATACGCCGGTACAACCAACGCCATGTATGGGGCCTGTCTCAAAGCCGGATAACTACGCCACGCGAGACCTGAACATCATATCACAATATCTCCCCATACGCCGGTACAACCAACGCCACGTATGGGGTCTGTCGACACGCCGGATAACCTACGCCACGTGCGACCTCAACATATTATCACATAATCTCCCCATACGCCGGTACAACCAACGCCACGTATAGGGCCTGTCTCAACGCCGGAAAACCTACGCCACACGAGACCTGAACATCATATCACAATATCTCCCCATACGCCGATACAACCAACGCCACGTATGAGGTCTGTCGACATGCCGGATAACCTACGCCACGTGCGACCTCAACATATTATCACATAATCTCCCCAAACACCGGTACAACGAACGCCACGTATGGGGCCTGTCTCAACCCCGGATAACCTATGCCACGTGAGACCTGAACATCATATCACATAATCTCCCCATACGCTGGTACAACCAACGCCACGTATGGGGGCCTAACTTTCACAGGGTGGTACTTGTAGTATAACCAAAATCCGGAGAGGTACATAAGATAGTGCGTTTAGCACTTCAAACTGACATTCTAGACTCCTTATATACCTTTACAAACGTGTATAAATATATAATTTACTTCTAATATTGTGTAAACCTCAACAATAGTCTAGCACTCGATAATCCCCCTGGGAAGGTGAGATTACTCCGGGAGACTCACGGTCAACCAAGGGTCAAACTACCCTAACCCTGGTCAAACGGGCCCACGGGGCCCACGACCTCCAAATTCCGATCCAAAAGTTCCTATGGGTTCTACAAGGTATGGGACACTCGTCTTGCAAGTTTGGTTCAAATCGGACGGTCAGATCACTCACGATCGCACGATCTGACGGTTAATATAAAACATAAACTTTAAATTATTAAATCGGAACATCCGGGGCTCCGATTCATGATCCGTAAATTCCTACACGATCCTAGAAATACCTAGATTAACATATATTAAATCTGAGACCATCCAACGGTCCTAACCTATCGAACCCGGATAACGCGCAATAGGCGATATTCGTTCGATAGTCAAACGACGTCGGAATTGACATCCGCAAAATCCTACGCACTCGTGACAACCTAAGGATCTCATCGAGACACAATGAAACTTCACTACCCTCTCCCACGCGCCGCCACATGCCCCGGCAGCGCTGGGTGCCCAAAGCGATTACGCATCACCGAAAAATCTCAAAAACACGGCTCCAAACTCCTACCCTAGGTATAAAACCCCTATTTGGAGCCACTTTTGTTCTTGGATCTACCCCAAAAACTGACCGGAAGTGACCGGAATCTAGATCCCAAAATCGGCCGAATTTCACTTCGTAAATCGAATTACCTACGCTCAAAATCGATGCAATCCTACCCAACCATCAGCTAGATCATGGAAAATAGGTAGAAATTCATACCTTACTCGTCTGAATCGATGGCCGAAGGAGAGAGATCGAGCTCCTTGAATTTTGGGTTAAAACCGGTCGGATTTTTGTATTTTCGGCGAGCACAGGTGGTTCCAGTGGCTGAGATTGGTCGGGATGGGAAGAGAAAGATGGCACGGTTCTTTTGGGACCCGTG
This sequence comes from Prunus persica, assembly GCF_000346465.2. Taxonomy (NCBI): domain Eukaryota; kingdom Viridiplantae; phylum Streptophyta; class Magnoliopsida; order Rosales; family Rosaceae; genus Prunus; species Prunus persica. Next base: position 14,771,491 of record NC_034011.1, on the reverse strand, counting down.
CCACCCCAAGCGGTGGCCGGATGAGACGGTGATGGCCCAAAAACCACCGCGGTGAACAGTAACAGGGGGGCTGTTTCTGCGCACAGGAAGGAGGAGAGAGAGAGAGGGAGAATCTGATTTTTATAAAAAAAATCCCATTTCTAAATATTTACGATTTTGCCACTGAACTTGTTTTGCTCGTAACTTCTTCATTTCAACTCCGAATCGAGCCCACTACGTGTCTACGGACTCATCTTAGTACGACCTATCCAAAAATACTAGTCACTGCCCCAAACTCCTTTCGGGTAAGAAAATAACCAAAATACCCCTACCCAAGGGTAAATTTGCAATTTTACTTAAATAATTTAAATAAGGGGTTAAATTTGGAGCCGGGGTGTTACACACCAATTCAGTATATCTCACTTTAACACTCATTCCAAATATGATATTCTACTCAATAACATGTGTGAAGCATTTAATAGGTCAATTCTGGATGCTAGAGACAAGCCAATTATAACTTGTTTATGAAGGATTAGATATTACGTTATGATGTTGATGGCAAGTATGAGAGCAGCTACGGAAAGATGGCTTCATTTGTAGGCCCTAGAATTTTTGGGATTATCGAGAAGAAGAATAGGCAATCAACTTGGGGCACCTTCTATAGTGCACCAGGTGCACCCATGCACCATTTGTCCTTTATGATATTTTCAAATTTTTTAAAAAATTGGTTACCGGTTATACAAGTTATTAAGTTTTCACTTTTTAAAAATGCAATTGCGTAAGGGTCATGCGATTATGCCTTTTCTGTTTGACAATTGGCATATGATTAGATAGTGATTTACAGTAGTTTGGATATGAGAGTACCATAACATTGTAAAAGGATCCTAAAACTTATAAGTTACAAGATTTGGGTGGCGATTTACAAGTTTTTGAACAAGGATTACAACATTAGAGTTCACCTAATCCATAATGTTGTAAATGAAGTTATCAAGTTTTCACTTTTTTAAAAATGCAATTGCATAAGGGTCATGCAATTATGCCCTTCCTGTTTGGCAATTGGCATATAATTGGATAGTGATTTACAGTAGCATGTTTACAATATTAAGGTATCGTATTACTCTTTTATGGATAGTTATGTTCCACAAGATTGTAAAACACATCCTTAATGTCGTAATATTGTCATTTACAAAGAGAATGACGTCTAGTACAATATTAAGGTAACTAGGGACATTAGGAAAGTAAATTAGGTCCTTATAAGTGTAAACACAAATGTTTACAATTTTAAGGTCTTAGATTACTCTGTTTAGGAGAGTCATGTTCCACAAGATTGTAAAAGTTATCCTTACTCTTATAATATCATAATTTACAAAGATAAAGGCATGTAGTACAATTTTAGGGTAAAGGGGAACCTTCGAAAGGTAAACTAGGTCCTTATACTTGTAAACTCGGATGTTTACAATATTAAGGTCTCGTATTACTCTTTTATGGATAGCTATGTTCCACAAGATTGTAAAACACATCCTTAATGTTGTAATATTGTAATTTACAAAGGGAATGACTTCTAGTACAATATTAAGGTAACTAGGGACATTAGGAAAGTAAATTGGGTCCTTATAAGTGTAAACACAAATGTTTACAATTTTAAGGTCTTAGATTACTCTGTTTAGGAGAGTCATGTTCCACAAGATTGTAAAAGTTATCCTTACTCTTGTAATATCATAATTTACAAAGATAAAGGCATGTAGTACAATTTTAGGGTAAAGGGGAACCTTCGAAAGGTAAACTAGGTCCTTCTACTTGTAAACTCGGATGTTTACAATATTAAGGTCTCGTATTACTCTTTTATGGATAGTTATGTTCCACAAGATTGTAAAACACATCCTTAATGTTGTAATATTGTCATTTACAAAGAGAATGACTTCTAATTCAATATTAAGGTAACTAGGGACATTATGAAAGTAAATTGGGTCCTTATAAATGTAAACACAAATGTTTACAATTTTAAGGTCTTAGATTACTCTGTTTAGGACAGTCATGTTCCACAAGATTGTAAAAGTTATCCTTACTCTTGTAATATCATAATTTACAAGTATAAGGACCCAATTTACTTTCCTAATGTCCCAAGTGACCTTAATATTGTACTAGATGTCTTTGTCTTTGTAAATTACGATATTACAAAATTAAGGATGAATTTTACAATCTTATAGAACACAGCTGTCCAACATAGAGTAATATGAGACCTTAATATTGTAAACATCCGTGTTTATAAGTATAAGGACCCAATTTACTTTCCTAATGTCCTAAGTTACCTTAATATTGTACTACATGCCTTTATCTTTGTAAATTACGATATTACAAGATTAAGGATGGGTTTTACAATCTTATGGAATATAACTATCCAATATAAAGTAATATGAGACCTTAATATTGTAAACACCTGTGTTTACAAGTATAATGACCCAATTTACCTTCCGAATGTTCCACTTTACCTTTATATTGTTCTAAATGTCCTTATGTTTGTAAATTACAATATTACACAAATAAGGATTGATTTTACAAAATAATGGAACACAAATGTCCAACAGAGTAATACGAGTCCTTATTATTGTAAACCTTTTTGTTTACAATGTAAGGACCTAATTTACTTCTCTAATGTCCCACCTTAACTTTATAAAAGAAATTTAAATTTAAATATTTTTTAAATACATGTTTACAACATATTTACACATGACAAAATCGCATTTACAATATACAATATTGAGTTTTTGACCCAAAAAAAAAATATTTACTTTCGGGTTACAAAACTATTTGGAATAGGAAGTGAAACCATGTGGAAAACCAAGTCAAAAGTGAAGAACATAGACACACTTGATAACTGCACGTTTACAATTTACAACGAATTGTTTGTCAATTGCATTATTTGTTTGTAATTTCCAACTAACTGTTTGTCAATTGCATTATTCGTTTGCAATTTCTGACTAATTATTTGTCAATTGCATTATTTGTTTGCAATTTCCAAATTACTGTTGGTCAATTACATTATTACCTTTTCATCTTAGGTGAGCCAATCTATCAGTGCCTTTTCCATCTTATGGTCATTTCCTTTGGAATTAACTCATTGAACCCATCGAAATAGAACAATACAAGATCATATTGACATCATTATATAATAAGTCTGTAGCATCAAACAAATTACATAAGCTAACACTTAACATCTACCACAAAGAAAGACAACAATATAACCAAGAAGGTCTGTGCTATCATGTGAAGTGGTTAGAAATTCAGAAAAGCTAGTGAACAATAGTGTTTAATCAGTAAGCAAAAGCTAAGAATATATAAGCTTACAATTGTACTGCTCAAATGATTGAGAAATATACAGAAGCTTTGATTTCTTTCTTCTATTGCTCTCTCTGTTCTCTCTCTCTCTCTCTTTCCTTCCTTTCTTCTATTCTTGAATAATCAGACCTTCATTTTAACAAGCCCAACTAAAGAAGAGAGAGCAACCAGGGAAAAAAAGACTGATCGTATCAAGAAAAAGAGACACGAGTCGTACGAAGAAAAAGAGATAGAAGTGCCAAGAAGAGGAAGAGATAGAAATCGCAAGAAAAGCTTCTTTCTTTTCAAATTTCTCTTTTCTTTTTTTCTTTTTTTAACTTGGAGCAATCCATTTAACCGGTCACTCACTATTAAGCAATGTTTTTATGCATTCTACTAAGTTTTTTTGCACATGGATTAGAATCTTTTGAACATACAATTAATTATGAAGGATTTATCATTACTGAGAGATTCTACGTTCCATAATTGTGCAAAGATAATGATAATTGCAAGACTGAAATGCAAATGGGACTACCTTTTTTTTTTTTTTTGGTCGAAATCGAGTTTCATTAAATAGAAGGTCAAAGCCAGATTACATCAAAATGAACTCAAATAATTGAGCTCACACAAAATGTAATACAAACAGACATAGAGCCCACTATAAATAAAACTAACAAAATGCATAGAGCACACATAAAGGCATTAAGCCCACATACAGGCCAAGAACTCACATAACCGCAAAAAGCCTACAAAAGGCAAAAGCCCACAAAGCACAACACAACATTAGGAAACCCTAATATCATTAACATATATGTGCCGCACAATCCTACAACCATAAGCCGTGCCACCATAGCAAGCCGACAACCACCAAAGAGAAACCAATAACCAACAGAAAATGGTGGTGAGCAAGCCACCCCCTGGCAACGATAGAAGAGGGGGTCTAGGGTTGGGAGCTTTTTTTGCTTTGTAAAAAGTTTATTTTTGGTGTCGTTGAGCTGTTAATATTGCCTCAAATGCAAATGTGACTACTTTAATTGTCAATTGCACTACTAGAATGCAAATTACCCTACCTGTTTGTCAATTGCATTGACAAATCACATATTATATTTACATTTTCAATTAATTGTGCACAGATAATGGCAATTGCTCAACTGAAATGCAAATAGTACTACTTTCTTTGTCAATTGCACGACTGGAATGCAAATGACACTACCTGTTTGTCAATTGCATTGACAAATCACATATTGTATTTACTTTCTTAAAATTGAAAAGACTGCCAATAACATGACAATATGCATACACTAATCTCAAAATACAACTTTATGGTACAATGCCCATTCACAATGCTAATGGGATGATTGTTTCAATTGGCACATAAACTATGATATAACAATCAGATTTACTTTAAAGGCTTATTCTCCATGGTACTATATCCTCATCAAAGCCAACATAAACTTCATTCATGTAATTGAAAGTATTGTTCAATACATTCACTCTACATTCTATGCTCTGTTGTTGAGCATCCCTAAAACTGCATAAGCAGCTTTCTCAACTGGTTCTTTGGCTTCCTCTAAGCCTCTCTTCTTCTCAAGACTCTGTTCTTTGCACTTCTCTATCTCTTCGGTTATTCGGCCAGAGTTCTCATCAATTTCGCTATAAAAAAAACAGATCGCCATCAGAACTTTATAATATGCAGAACGATCAAACAGCTCCTTGAAATTAAAATCAAAATTGAAAACTAACTCTCAACCACCTTGACGGCCTTAATGTAACAGAAAAAATCATCTACCTCAACCCCCAATTCAATTTAGAAGCCCTAATTCGACAAGCCTAATTTAATAGAAAAAACCCTAAATTTTGAGCAATAAAAATTATATATCCTTGCATTTAGCTCCTAAAACTATAATTGCAGGGTCATGACTATCCCTCAAATTAAATGGAAATCTCATCATTCACAATTCGAACTTTAACTGGTTTCGAGCTTATAAATACTTGACCAACTAAAAACAGACCAAATTTATATTCAAAAGAGAAAAAGATGTAATTTCACGCTAAAAACATACCAAAACACAGAGAGAGAGAGAGAGAGAGAGAGAGAGAGAGAGAGAATGCAACCAGATTATCATAAATTTATATATTGCAGACCCGAAAAAGGGCCACACCATAGAAAACCAATCATCTCAAAAGAAAGCAATTATAATGAATGTATTGCCTATTTCATCAGAATTTATTACAAAAAAATTACATCAACAGCAACCAAACCACTTTTAACATTGTTGAAATAAACTAATTGGTAGTTTATTACAAGAAGTAACATCACCAATGAAAAACAGAGGAACTAATTTACCCCATCCTTCCCAAGGAAAAAAATAATCTGACCCCCATCAACCAAGATTTCATTTCATCATCACAAGTACGCCCAAAAATGATTCTGAGCCTGGGTTCAAACGCACAAAATCATATGCACAAGGAGAATGTTAAAAGACCAAGCAGCTGAGATATTTTATAACACAAGGCAAAATAATATCTGCAACATCATGCATCCCCTTAAAATCCTCTATCAAGCATTTCAATTTACCCCACAAACCTCCTACAGCTCAATTAGAACAAAAGCCCCAATTTAACAGCAAATAAAACCTAATTCTATAAATTCAAGTTGAAATACAGAGGAATTGGAGGAAGCAGCCACATTCGTACCTAATATTGATATGAGAAAGGGAGCTAGCTGAGATGGAGCAGCGCCTGTGAAGTGAAGTTTTGGATGAGAGAGAGTTAGCAGAGCAAGAGAAGCTGACATTACTAAATCTGCATCTAGTTCAACACTAATATGAAATCCTCACCTGGTCTCCAAATTAATGGTCCAAATACAAATTAAAAAGATCAAAACCTGCACAGACCATATCCCAAAATTAAAACCTAAAACTTACAATATAAATTAGAAAACTCAAACCTTGAATAATTAAAATTATCTTTTGGCATAGGGAGAGTGATGCCCATAAGAATGCCCATCACTAAACTTTCTGGCTAAGATGGTTTCAGTTCAACAAAATTGAAACCCCAAACTTTCTATTTCAAAGGATTCCCACATGCACAGATTTGTGCCCACCCATGTTTGGTGCTCATATCTAAGAGAGAGAGAGAGAGAGAGAGAGAGAGAGCAAGCCATAGCTATAGAGAAAGAGAATCGAGTGAGACGGAGAGTGAAGGCTGAAACGATTGAGAGAGAGAGAGAGAGAGAGAGACGGCAGGGATCGAGCAAAATGGGGGGTTTAGATTGGGGCTGAGATTTTTGGTATGGGTTTGGTTTAGAAACGAAGCCTGGGAAGGAGATTGAGAGACCATGAGATACAGAGATGAGAGAGACAATTATGGAGAAGAAAGAGAGAGATACCTGAGAGGAGAGGAGTCTTATTCGTCGCGATGTCTCGTCGTCACAGGAGGAGGAGATGAAAGAGAGAGAAGAGAAACCCTACCCTAACTCGACTTGAAATGTCAGACTGAAGGAGAGTTATTGCTTCTTTTTTTTTTTTTTCTTTTTACCTACGACAACCGATTTATCCGGTAACTAACTCAACGGTGTGGATAACTCCACATCACCAACTATTCATCCAATGGTCCATAACAGTGGGCGCATCCATGCGCCACGCCCACCGTAGAATTTTCCATCAACTTGGTGCATTCCAAAGCTAGCTGGAGCAAGGACATATGAAGTCAAAAACCATGGTGGATCTGAGGTTGTGGTTGATTGGGCAAGGAGTTGTTATTCATGTAGGCAATGGGATATCAATGGGGATCCCAAGTATGCATGCTTGTGCTGCCATTGGACAATTAAATGGTGATCATTACGCCTATATGGATAACTGTTACAAGAAAGATGCTTATATGAGAGTTTATACTCCCATGGTTCATCCAATGCCAAGCGAAGATTTATGCCCTAAGACAAACTTACCAAAATTGATGCCACCCTTGTATCACAAGCAACCAGGTAGGATAAGGAAAAAGAGAATAAAGTCAGCAGGTGAACCACCCCCAACTTCTAATCCTAATGCCATAAAGTTGTCACGGTATAACTTGGAAACCAAGTGCTCAATATGTAAACAAGTTGGACATAATAGGAGGAAATGTCCAAGGCACATGAAGGAGGCTCAAGCAGTCAAGTGTACTTGTCTTATTCTTGTTAGTGTTAACTCCAATTTATTTTAAACTTGTATTGTGTTTATGTTGTATTTTATTTTTGTTAGGTATCATTAAAAATAAATAAATAAATAAATAAACTAAGAAGAAACCAGAAACAAGCACATCCAATTAGAGAATTACAAGGCAATCAACAAGGAAACAACTTGTAAGTACTCTACTTTGGTGGGTTTATTTCAATTGATTTGTATTTATGTTTCAAATGTTTTGTGTTTATGTTTCAATTCTTACAATCTGCCATCAATTGACAATTATGTCTCACATTATTTAGGGGAGAAGAAATAATAGGCAAAACAAGAAATCTTCTTAAGAATCTCAACATCAACAATCATATTAGCCTCAGCAATCATCTCAAGCTCAATCTTCTGCCCAAGCATCTCAGCCTCAAAACAAAAGGTTCAAGTCCCCAACAAGGAGGAATGAGTTCTTGGATAGGAATGTATCTAAGAATAAAAGATTCAAGTCCCCAACACAGAAGAGGGCCCTGATGAAGTGGAAAGCATTGTTGGAAAGGTATCAACCGTGGAGATACTGAAAAGGTGGATTAGCAGTTTGTGTTTTGTATTAGACTGGCAGTTGAGGGATTAGTAGTTTGAACTGCTATTTTGAAGGCCAGGCAATGATGAAGGTTAAACTAGTATTTTGAATTGTAAATTATGATGAAGTTTGTGTTAGATTGGCACCATTGTTTTGAATTGGTTAGGAATGCTTTATTTCATTCTAGAATTGCCAATGAATCTGGTGGCATTTGTATTTTGAACTTGTGATGGCAGTAGTTTCAAATTGTACCAAAATGACCAATGGGCCTGTGAAGGCAGATTGTATTTTGTACATGTATGTCTCACATTGTTATGAAATTGTTGTGTAGGTTTGCGTTCTTAAAGTTGTTATCAAATTCATGAAATTGTCCCCAAAAATACCGATGGACAGAGCAAAATTGCACAAGTTCACCATTCAAAATTACATAGAGCAAAATTACACAAGTTAACCATTCTTCCAAATTTTTCCAAGTTAACCATTCCAACATTGTACAAAGCAATCTCATGGATCTTAGCCTCAAAATGTTACCATTGCACTCAAACCAATCCAAGATTAATTCAACATGTTAACCATTCTTCCTATTTTGCTGCACTCAAACCAACCCAAGATTAATTCAAAATATTAACAATAATCAGTACACCCCCTAAAACCAACGGAGCAAACCATAGCTTCATCTCTCTTCCTTTTCCACGTCCAACTTGGTCTTCCAGTTCTCTCATTGTCCTCAATAGCCAAACCATCAAAGTTTTCTCCTATGGAGGCACTCATCATCAACCCATTGGAAAAAACTACAGCCATTTTTTCGCCTCTGTATATACCCACACTATTATCATAAGGGTATGACTTATATGAAAATTCATTCTTAAAAAAACTACAACTCATACCTACCTTTGGACACGAATGGAACCTCCACAGTGGGTTTGATTCTGTCCATGAAGTTTGAAGCCTAGCAATCTTCCCATAGTAGCATTGAGGGGCTGCAACGTTCGCCTCTTCTACTTGTGGAAGTTGGTGCTTCATCTTTGACTTTTAGTTCAAATTAAGCAAAGGCCAAATTTTAGAGCTTGGTAGACCGTTTAATTGAACAACTTTGGAGCTTGTTGATGCAATTCAAACAAATGCCCAATTTTTAGGGTTGTAGACCGTTTTTTGTTGAGAGCTTCTAAAGTTGCAGACCCTTAAATGGAAGAGAAAAGGGGTGGGCAAAAACGGTTGATGGATATGGGTCACGAAATGGGTTGGGTAAATGAGATGGATTTGAATTGGGGTGGGCTCCACTTATGCCACGTCGCAAGCTTTGATCGGGCATACGCAAGTTTTTAATTTTTACAGGTGGGCCCCACTATTGCACGCAAGAGTGGGCCCCACTATTGCAACAGTCTCAAGTTTAGATTTGGAATGGGCCCCACTTTTGCCATGTCACAAGTGTGGATAGGGGGTGGGGAGCCACGTGTGCTAAAAGGACTTAAATACCCCAGCCACGTCATAAAAAATGACGGAATCAAGAAATGAGATGACGATATGGGGCAAAGTGATTCACCAAACCTTGGTCAAGGGGGCAAGGTGGGCCGCTTCAACTTTCAGGGGGCAATGTAGGATTTGACCATAGTTTCGGGAGACACTACAGTAAATTAGCCTTTATTTTATTTAATCACACCCAAAAGAAAAGGTGATCATAGGACACCTAGCAATATAATTCTTTATTCAAAAATTTCAAAATTTTTTAAGGGTTTTTATCACAAAAACGTACTTGAAATTTACGAAACTATCAGCTTTGAGTCCGCTTTAGTGCTCTCTGTCCTAGTTTAACCTTTTAGACCCAAAAAAAATATAGTTTAACCCTCACATATGAAGTTGTTTGATCCACACATCGCCACGTGAATTAAATACAATATAAACTAAATTGTAACAATGGTGAATTTCATTTTTTGTTAGTGCTTTTTTTTTTTTTAATACAAACGATATTCTACTTTAATCTAATCTAAATCACGGGAGGGGGATTCGAATTCGGGTGTAAAGTGAGGAGCACATCCTCTTTAGCCAACTTTGATTAAGCTCATGTCTGCTTTTAGTTATTGGATTTTTAAACTACCTCTCCTTAACTTTTATCTCTCTTCCCTATTTAATATCATTTATTTATTTTTACCTTAATAAAAGTGATCTGGAAGAAAAATCTTGGGCGTGAGCCATACTAGAGAAATAATGAACTGAGAGATGAAACAAAAAATTATGACAGCATTAGATGGAGATGAGAGAGACTATCTTTGGCACAAAAGATCTAAAAGGACAGAGACCCTCTGTACTTGAAGAGAATGAAGATGAACAGGCCCGGAGCTGTTTTGAGCAAGGTCTAAAATATCGATGATATCGGAAATATCGGTAGTCCAAAAATATGAAAATTTCGATGGAAATATCGGGATATTATCGATATCGATAAAAATTGAATAAAAACCACGGAAATTGTAAGAAAAACTTGGAAATTTTTATTGAAACTTTGGAGAATGTTTATTTAGTCAATTATCTATGAGTTTATCACAAAAAATTAGAAGGAAATGCATTGCATGATGGATTTAACTAATTTAAGTTGATTATACAGCAAGCGGGCAAACACTATGAGTGTAAAAAATATGTAATAATTAATAAAAATAGATTAAATACACCGTAATCATTTATATATAATGATTTACTATAATATTTTACACTTTATACATTGCATGGTAAGATACATGAGTGACTTAGTACCACATAGAGTTCCTACGAGGTTCAAATTTTTCACTATCTTCATCATCTCTATGTGTAGAGTAAGTGTATTCTGAAGAGTAGTCATCAAATGATAAATCCCCAAAATAGTTTTGCATGTAATTGTTAACATACCACTCATATAAATATAAATATTTTAGCATATTATCACAAAAACATAAGTGATATGGTGTTTAAGGTGTTGGAGGAGTAAAATGGGAGGGGTTCATATCCCCTTTGTGCTTTTTTCTCCCCCTTTTCCCTTTTTTTTTTCCTTCACATCGATATTTTCGATATTTTAGCGATATTACACCGATATTTTGACAAAATATTGCTGAAATGTGAGCGAAATTATCGACATCGATATTTTCCGATATTATCGTCGATATTGTCGATATTTATACGATATGTACATGGATATGTTTCGAAATATCCGTGATTCGAAAAAACCGAAATATCCTCGATATTTCCTCGATATTATCGATATTTCATACTATGGTTTTGAGAATGAAGAATGAAGATGAATGAGTGGAATGAATTCTACAGTCTGAGCAGAAAGAAGCAAGGAAAAGTGATCCTCCAAATCCCCTAAACCCTCAAAAACTAAAAACTAACTTGTCATGTCACATTTAATCTCAACCTCAGCTTTACCAATTCCTCTCGAAAACTTGCCATGTCAAAATTCATCCCATCCAAGGATCTAAAATTTGTGTAAAAAATATAATGCCACACATCGGCCGCTATATTTAGTGTGTGAGAGTTAAGTGGGATTTGGGAAATCCCAAAAGCCTGACCATAATTGTAAAAATAAAATAGAAATTGCCACTGATGTATTGTAAGCTAATCGTTTCTGCTAAAATGAAGCCACAAAAAGTAACATCATCAAATTACACAAACAATAGAAACATGTGTTTACAACATCAAGAATACAACACTGTCCGAATTGGGGATCAATGCATCCCGGTATCTATCTTTTACTACATCGATTTACAGTAACTCTTTTATCAACAGCCAGATACAACAATCTTTTCGTACGAATTTAGTTGGCAAGTCTGAAATTTCCTAACTAAATCTCCTTCCGTCTGTATGCTAGAATCTGAGAAGAGTAGCAGATAATGATTTAGTTTTCATTGACTATTGTTGATATCAATGCAATCACAGAGAATGATCTCTTGCCAAACAGTCAGATTATAAACAGGACTATGCATATTCACACATGATTCTAGCCACAATACACCACTGTCAAGCAAGAGAAAATTACTCATGCAACCATTATGTAGAGATTTTAAAGGTAATTTTAATACCATTAACAGCAGAAATAAGTTTAAAAATCATTTTAAAAAATTTGAAAGGATTGTAAATGAATTTAAAACTTTATTTATGGTATTAATGATAATATCTTTTAAAACCGAAAATAAAGTGAATGAATGGCTTGCATTCTTCAAACCGGTTCAAATAATTGACAATAAGGACAATTTGTACAATATGGCTACAAATACTGCCATATGAAGGAGTTTCATGGATCTTATTATAAGCATTCTGTCTTTCAAATAGTGTTTTCTGCACTGCAAATCATGTAAGCATCTTAACGTTTGAGCATCAAAAGTTACTCTATTCTCTCATTTTAAGCTCAAAACAGTAAAATGAAATGCAACCAGAGAGAACTTTAATTAGAGATGCATTTGTTATTTGATCAATGCTTATTATTGAAACATTCAACTAAATTTTGCTCATTGGATCAATATTCTTTCCAAAGATGAGTTGTGTGCACCTTTTAGCTTGGCAATAGTAAAAAGTAGAGATCTTAAGAGAGCTTGTAAAATTGAGAGCTCACAATAACCCTTCTAATGTCTACTCACCAAATGGTCCCTGCTGGAAGTGCAAATGGCTTTAACCCCTCCCAAAGTTTCTTCTGCTTGCAGAATTTGCAGGTCATATCTGCATGGATCAACTAGAAGGGGTGCAGAATCTACATCATTCATTAAGGATGAAGGGTTTAGGGTCAACTTCTCGTCATTGGAACTGTGATACCCTTTGACTGCCAAAAATTCAACTTCTTCTGCCAGCAAAGGCGTCTGGCGAGATACATACTGTATAAAAAAATGCACGGGAAAATTACACAGGCACATGGGTATTGTGTAATGTAGAAGAATACCAAAGAAATAAAGAGCAGTACATTAACATTTTTAGAATGAACAACTAGTAAACTTAAGGTTGGCCATATTATTAGAATGAGTCATGCTTGTGTTCTCTATCAATAGTATGCAAACAAATATTCCAGCAGCGGATGAGGTAAAGAGGCATGACTAGTAAGTTTCACAACCCAATTGTAACTCTCAATCCAAAAAAGCACAAGAAGAAATCATAACTTTTACATAGTCAAAGGCAAGTTTCACAAGTGAAATTTAGATCTTTAGATTAGTAATATCAGGAGAATAATCTCACATCACAAAGGTGCTTGACTGACAAACTTGGCCGACAGCATAGGTGCGGCTGCTGCAAACTTGGTGTACATCTTTTATCCAAAGAAATAAGCATGAGATGAACATCTAACTGCAGACAAAGAAGTATTTCATCAAAGGGGATACAAAACCACGAAAAAGAAAGCAGTACTGATTCTAATTGGGTCACTTCGGTGCTCAGTGAAAGCCAAAGTAACTAGTTAGTAGTATCTCATTCAAGCCCCCAAGAAACTACAATTCAGCAAGATACTCCACTGGTGGCACATGTAATGAATGGACCTAAATGACCCAACAAATAGTCCAACACAATATCCCTATACCTCATCATTGTTTTCCTCTATGCTCCGGAGATAATCAACCAACTTTGATAAGCGAGTGCTTCGAGAATTCTTATTGCTGCAACCACTAGAAATGCCATGCCGTGTGTGACTTCGAGCACCACCCCGCCCCCAAGCAAGCATTTCAGAGCTCCACACAATACCAGGAGAAATTCCGCGGTTCTCTCGGTTTACTTCTAAATCATTTTCAGTGCATCCGCCACTTGAATTGGCCAGCGATGAAGAAGGCTGAGAGGATCGAGATCCTGCCCGTCTCCTCAGCCGTCTTGGCGTAACTTCAGTACGTCGCTCATCAGTGGAAGATGAATTTTTGCCCATGTTATTATTGTCATTTTCATCCTCATTGTCTACAGATCCTTGAATTTCAGTGGCTCGAGAGCTCCGTCTCCTTAAAAAGGAACTCCGATTATTGCGCTGCGATCTCGTAATAAATGCATCTGGTGTATCTTTTCCAAATGTGCGTCTCCTGATTAGAGCTTCTGATTGTCGTTGAAAAATTTGGGCGATTGATGCTTGGATCTGTTTTGGAGCATTAAAACAGCACACCAGGAACAAAATCGTCAGTATCCAACATAGAGGGGAAAAAAATGTAAGGCCATTTGGATTTGCACCATTGCCTTGGTCCTTGGCTTAAGGGTCAAAGAGTAGGGTCATGTCAAGTTCCGAGATTCAGATCTTAGAATGACTAAAAAAAGCCTGCTTTCTTTTGGTGAGGGTTTTGCTTAATTTGTCTGTTGATTACAAATGAAACCACATGATTACAAGGTGAAATGAATAAAAAGATACAGGCCGGACAACATATTTCCTGAGTAGTGTTCATGTCCTAAGAAATACAAGACCATCCAAATTTCTACAAGAAATTTTTTAGCCATGAACCTAACCTGCTCGTTTCGAGTCCTCTCTTCTTCATGGAAAGCCAATTCCTGAAACCATACACAAATTAATTCTCAATTTGCAAAACATGATAAACTTACACATCTTTTCGTTAAAAAAAACAAAAACTTACACTTATCTTTATTTAGTCGAAATAGATGCATAACATTCTCAAAACAAAACCCTTAATAAAACTACATCCTTTTGAGGAATAAATTTCTCTCTCTTCCATTCTCTCTCTCTCTCTCTCTCTCTCTCTCTCTCTCTCTCTCTCTCTCTCTCGGGGAATATGCATAAACATATATATATATATATATATGTATATGTATATGAGCATGTGTGTGTGAGAGTGACAGTTTGTTGTTTCCATCTTCTTGATTAAAACTTACTTTCAAGTTCAAATGATCAAGTTAAAAAGAGCATATATCTATGACGAATCATCTAACTATAAAATTGTCATTAATTATGTCTTCACTTAGATGTCTATATTTAAAAATTTATGGAAACGAGAATAATAAACTCTATTTATCTTTTTAGTTTTTGTGCATGGGAGCCCAAAAGCCAGAGGAAGAACCTACACTGGAACAAGCCTGGGCCTAGATAAAACAAGAAGATCAGCACGCAAAAGGCATACAATGGAGGATGGGACCAACTCAAAACATGCTAACCCAGATTACAATCATTACCCAAGCTGGCCATACAATCTGCAACAGTAACCCTATTTATCTCCTTGCTCATTACGTCTGTTAAAAACTGGATTGTAGTAAAACTAATTTGAAGTGTTATTCTTTCTATTTTTCCCATATTCAGCAACCTTTATTATACTTGACCATATGCAATGTACTTGTCAACCTGCTAGTAATATAAATGTACAAAAGCAAAAGTTATACCTCCTCCTCGTATTTCTCAATATCTGGATATAAAGCTGCTATTAGGGCATCATAATTTGGATCATCTCTCAAAGAACGTCGACTGGCACAGTGTGTGCGGCAAGCAGGGCACTCATTGTTCCTGAAATTATATATCAAACTAACTGAATAAGGCTGATTGGTTCTCAACTTATATTATAACAAAAAAAATTCCTTTTTTCAATCAGATAATCAAAATGCCACTATTACAGAAATCAGAAAAAGTTAAGAGAGGTAAAGAGCTCAACAGTGGATACCCCATCCGCATAGACTTGTCTATACACTCCCTGCAAAACCTGTGTAGGCATTCCATTACAGTCCTTGTTTTTTTAATAATCCCTGTCAAGGAAAGAGAAATTGATGAATGAATGCTTAGCAGATTGATAAAGCATTATGGATAACAGAAGAGGTAAGCAAGACTCAAGAGACGAAACAAGAAGCAGGAATCACAGTTTTCTTTTTTTAACAAGATCACCATAACATTAGTAATTGTTACCAGTACCACTAGCAATAACACATCCAAATGGCTGCTGATGTTTAATGAGAACTTCTGGGGACAGATAGTATATAAAGCTGACAAATTTAGAGTCTTGGGAAATCCATACAGGAATTCAATGTGCATGTAAAACTAAATTAATCCTTTCTTAAATAATTGATATATTCAAACAATCGTGACCGTTTTATGTCAAAATTTCAACTTACTAAAGCAATCCCCTAATCATTCAGTGTTCTAAGTTCAATAGATACTGGCATGTCCTAAAGAAGAAATTTGCTCTGTATTTGAAAAAATAAAATAAATTTCTCATTTGTGCTGTTGCCAATAGGAATCGTGAATTATAGATTACAGTGAGAAAACAGAAAAGAAATGGGTCTTAGGATACAACTTTATTTGAAGATTCCACAGCTGATCTTTGGCTGTGGCCCTGATCTCGACGGGCAGGGTACAGGGCTTGGTACTTTATGGTCACTTCTTCTGTACTTTTTAGCAAGGAAGTATAGTTTCTTCATTTCAACCTATAAAATTCCAAGGAGGTTTTGGTTTTATTTTCAGCAATCACACTTCATAGTCACCAGAGCTTTTAATTTTGTATCAGCAATCAAACTTTTGCATGTGGCCATCCTGACTTCAGTCTTTCACATTCTCTTTAAGATATCTAAGCCTCAAATTGACTTTTTTGTTTTATTCAAGGGAAGGGAAAGACAAGAGTTAGATTCAGTCTATGGGTGTGAGGATAACTGCCATACCAGCCCCCCAGGAAACTCAAATTGAATTTGACTTCTTCCAAGTGACTACGTTTTGTATTTCAATATTTCTTTTGTCAGACTTGGCATATATATATATATATATATATATATATATATATTACATTAAAGGTGGATAATATTGGAAATTCAAAAAATAAATTTTAATCTAATGAAAACTATGATGCCATTGACAGGCTTCCATCTCCTGATCTTAAAATTTAATAAATAAGGTTGGGAAAGAACTTACTCTTATTTCCAAATTTCATCTTGATTATGGACTATAGTAGGAAAAACAAATTATGGGTGTAATTGCTTGTTTCACTGCGGGAAGGTGAGTCAAGCCACATACATGTATATTAGAAATATCTACACCAGTACCAGATCAAGCATAATGGTATACTTGTTATCACAATATAAGGCAAATGAATATGCCAGTGCATATTCCATCTCATTTATAGTGTCATTGTTCAGAACTGTGAGGAAGAGGTCAAAAAGACACCTTAGCACATTTGCGGAGGCAGAAAAAAAAATGCTCAAAAGCAAGGTTTTAAGACCCAGATTGAGAAAAACAGGAGGCAGAAAGTTGAGGAAAGGGGTGGTGGCAATTAGAAGGCGAGCGATGGTTTGTTTTCTTCTAGAAGGAGAGTGGCCACCTGCTAAGGATTATCCATCACCCAGGAAGTCCTAAATTTTGGTGGTTCACAACCTATCACAGATCCAAAAACTCACTATTCCCCAATGCTTCAAGATACTCGCATGGAGCAGCTAGGTAGACAATGTTCATCAAATGACATTTCATTCAAAAAGTTCAGAAGCATACTATTCCCCAATGCTTCCAGATACATATCCATCCCTCATCTTGTGTAGTTCTGTTTCTCAATACAAAAAATGTTAAAGTTATCAAGTATTATACTAAATTTTCCAACAATAACATTTTTAGAGAAATTGTGTTCTGTTGTATTGATCCTTCTGGACATTTTTCACACCAAACATTGGTAATGAAGAGCATGCTAGGTGGAAGGTGAGGTCCAGAAAGCTTGGGAATCATCAAAGTTGAATACCTTCACCACCATGTCTCTGGAATTGAATGAATAGTCGTTGTTTCAATGTTTTAATCTGCCTGTGCAGCAGCACAAGTATATATGTGTTTTCTACACCCTTGAGCTCCCCTTCTTCCACATCAATATCTCTGTCATTATTTACATCTTAAAATACGTCCAGATCCGGTGGCCCGACGAGTCATCTACTAAATACACAATAGTATTGCGCCACATATACCACTTTATTTCCAAACAAAAATTAGGATTCAGGGATTACAAACTAAAAGAAGTTTTCTTATAAACCCAGAAAAAGGGTGTAATGTAAGGAGGCAGATTTCCTTCTCCATTATGTAACAGCTTGCTAAACCAATGATCATTGAGTTTTTCTCACTATTTTATCTCAAGTCACACCCTTCTTAAGCTTTCCCTTGTTCACATATCGACTAAATCACACATTGATAGTTGGTTTTGGTTTTATTTAACCCTTGTTTCCAGATCCAGATTATTCTTGACCCACAAACTATTGTGGTTGACAAGATGAGGGATGTATGGAGCCAATCAAACTATTCAAATGGCAGGCCCTGCATGGTTTTCCAAACCCACTTATAAGCATCAAATTTGAAATGCATTCTATTTGTTCGAATTTGTCCTTCTCAAATCAACTCTTGTATAATTTTAAACAAATGCTAGTTTTACTTACTATCTAAATAGCTAAGTACCTAGAATTTGCCTCAAAATAGACCACAGTGCATTTCATATTTTGAAAACAGTGGTAGAACTACAGAGAACACTATAAGAATCAGCACTTAACAACTTATTAATAATAGGCAATTCATTCTCTGCATCACTGAGAATCCATGCCAAGCAATGCAGGATTCCATTCCAACAAAAAGAAGTCAGTGCATAGCTACAAGAAGAAGCCGTGCATAGCAAAATCAGTAGTTAACCACCATCAGAAAAAAGAAATGTGAACTAAGAATTTTGATAGATATATACATGCATGAATCGTTATAGTGCAGTAATTAATTGTTAACATACCACTTTAAAGTTCCAGTCAAGCAACACTCATATGTGAGATCAATATAGAGGAGTAAACGATATCATGACACTTTCTATTGAGGTACAGAGTAAACATGCGTCATTAAACTTCCTCTTTTACTCAGTGCTTTATGTTTTATGGGGAGGGAAAAAACAATCTATCTATATGCCACAAGGGGGCATCTTCATCAGTTGAGTCCAGTGGACGCATACCAATTTTGTTTTTAAACCGTGACATTTCATTCAAAAAGTTCGGAAGCAGAAGTTACCAAGACATATTGGACAGTGTACATCTTTACGAATTTCTGACAGTTGTACGAATAAAAATCTGCAAGGGAACAAGAAGTACGTAGTCATTACTTTGCACTACACTCAGAAGTACAAATATTTTTTTTTTCTTTTTTTGAAAATGATAAACAAGGGCAATTTTGAATTCATATAGAACACTAGTTGGAGGATACCACCAGGAAGTTCTTATCCACAACCATGACATCAATAACAATTTGTAACAGAACACTACCGGATTATGGAAAATCAGAAAACCAGTACCCGCCCTTTAGAATTAATATATCGACTTTGTAAAAGTAATACAAGCACAAAACAAGGCTCAGATCCCAACATTCATCAAACTCTCAAGCATTAATCCTCGTATCTTTCAAAAATTGAAACTTAGGGAAGTGCTTATAACAATACCAAAACTGACAACAACACCATCGACAACTCAACATTCATCGAAACAAATCGGCACTTTGTATCTTAGGACACGTGGAAAACCCATCAACATTCAAAGCATTGAGCTTTCTGAAACTGCTCGAAAATGTTATTAAAATCAGCAAAAATCTACAACTAGCTAGTGCGCACAGAAGATATTGAAGTATGACATAGAATAAAATAAAACTAAGCCAAAATGTAGCGTGTGTGCACAAGAGAGAGAGAGAGAGAGAGAGAGAGAGAGAGGGAGAGTACTCGGGTTTTTCTTCAGAAGTAGAAGATGGGCTTCCCTCAGAATCTGAAATGTAAAAACAAAAGCAAATAAATTCAGTCAATCAATCGAAAAACAGAACACGACCCAGATGAAAAAATACATATACAAATACACGCAGAGCAAAAACAAAGAACATGGGGGAGAGAGATGATACGTAACCGCCAGCTTCATCTCGATCGTGTTCCTCCTCCTCTTCTTCTTCTTCTTCTTCTTCTTCATTTTCTTCATTTTCCTCTACTGCTAGTACTTTTTCTTCTTCTTGCAGTAGCTGGTATTCATCTTGAGCTCGAGATTGCTTGGCTTGTTGGTGGTGGTGGATATGTGTTGGGTCTTCATCATCGCTGTCGCTGAGGCTCTCTGGCAAAGAACGCTTCTGTGCAGGCATTGATATATTACATACAACACCCAGAGAAGAAGACAGAGAGAGATCGATGGGTGGGTGGGTGTATCAGTTTCTCTTTCTGCGTAGTAGAAAAAGACCAGAAGGAGAAGAAGAAGAAGACGACGCTGGGAATGGCAGATTTGGCTGCCGCTATATCAATCTATTAATTAAAAGTTTAATGATAATTTAAAAAAGATACAACAAACAAATTATTAATTTATTATACAATGCACACACAGAAGTGAGAGCTGAGATGAGAAGCGAGAATCAGATCTTACGGCCAAGAAAAAGTAGTACATGTTGCCTTTGTGGACGGGCCTCTGTCTCTCTCTCTCTCTCTCCTCATTCCCAATTACCGTCTTCTTTCTTTCTCCATACTTTTCTTTTGTATTTTCTTTCTTTTTCCTATTTGACAAGAAATTCGAACTTAAAGTCTCTATCAACATCCGTACTTTATTTTCATGGTCTTTATTTACCACAAACCTCAACACTATCGTCACCACCACCATCCCCATCCTCACCCTACCACCACCACCACACGCAACAACCAGAACCACCCCCATTGTCACATCCACCACCACCATCATTAACACATTTATCATCTAATCATAACGCATTTATAGATTGATGTATCTGTTAATACCCAATTTTACCATGGGGGAATGCAATAAGCCCAAAACAACTTCCCACAACGAAAGGCCCAATAGAGAAGAAAATGTGGTTTTAAAGAAGCCCAATAGATGGCTCGGAAAAGCAAGGCATGACAAATTCTGCAAACAAAAGGACCGAGTCAAGATCGTTTGATGCCACGAGGACAACCAACATGACCAAAACGACAAACATGCATGGTCACGGCCTTGCGAATCGCAATAGCATTATACACAAATAAAGGGGCACGCATATGAGGTCAAACTTCCCAAAATGCGCCAGCTGATGACGGGTGCTAAATGGTTAAAATCTAACAACTCATGAAATTCCACATGAACTGGTACTCTAGAATTCCACATTGAATATTTTCTTTGTTATAAAAGCATTGTTGTACTTGCGCATCAACTCTACACTGAGTTCTCTCACGTTAAGTATGGGCTTCTTTACTTCTTTTAGTAAAGGAATTGACTTAGACATTAGACGATAACAGGACTCAACCTAAATTCCACTTTAAAATCTGTGTCGAACCCTGTGCTCATATAACACATGTCAATTATCAGACACTCTTGACCAAATTGCCCTTTAAATTAAAACTCAAACATTTTTTAAGGTTTGACTTCTGCTGAAACATCGGGACGTGTTTATATTGTTTCGCACTTGTTCTTTCGTGGAGATGAAGGGCTAGATTTCCTAACAATTACATATTTATAAGAAATTACCCAATCAAATCCCACAAACAAAATAATTAGCTAAACAAGTGACTTTACTAATCTCATCACTTTGTAGCCCCTTATTTTAAAAACTCATTACTTTGAAATCCCCCCACTTCAAGATCCTATCACTTTGAAGTGTCCCCTCACTTCAAAGTCCCTCATTCAAACAAATTATAATTTTTTTTTGTATGTTATTCGAAAATTGGATCCTGTGACATCTCTCCAAAAGAGAATAAAAGACTTGCAATTCAGTCCGATCCGGTTTCCACCTTACATCGAAATCGAAATCGGTACTGATCAACCGGTGTGGTTCGATGCTGTTTTGGTGAAATTTTTTAAAGAAACTAGTTAGTCTAGTTTAAAGCGATTCCGGTGCGGTTTTTGGTTTTTTCTATTTTGAGCCGGATGTTTTTTTTTATATATTTCTATAAAAAAAAAAATTAACAAATTCTAACTTAAAATTTATTTTTTGGGCTTAAAAATTCACAAATGACCCAATTTCATGCAAAGAGAGATGATTGGGCCTAGGAAAGAGAGGTGCTTTGAAGTTGGATTTAGTGAAATATTAGGCGTGTGAGATTAGACACTTAGCATTGGACTTAAATATACATAGTCGGTCCGGTCCGATTTTGTAAGGTATGAAATTGGCATCAAAACTAGTTTGAACCAATTCGATTCAGTTTGGTGCTAGTTTTTTTGACTTTTTAATCAACATGATTTTTTTACCGATTTTTTCCGTCAGGTGGCTCGGTGTTCCGGTCTCGATGCCTATGTCAAAAAAAGAAAAGACTAAATGGCTATAGACATGGTGGAGTCTTGAGTTGAAGCACAAGGTCTCATTTTTCGTTGACTAAATTCGTGAACAGTTTTTTGGACATTGGATCTTTGATCCATCAAACTAAACTTATACACTTGCTAGTATAGTAGCATGAAAAGCAGCAGTATGAAAATACACCTAATGAGACCACTACTTGCTTGCTCCAACAGCAAGTTTCTTCAACAAGATTTAAGAATCTTGTGAACTTTGATAGCAGCTCCGAGAAAATTGCACAATAAAGCTCTTTATTCTCATCAAAGTCTGAAATAGATTCAGCAGTTCAAATCTTAAGCCACCAAAATGTCACACTCAAAGCATTCTGCTAACAGAAGAACACATCGGAAAAGTGAGCAGCTAATCCGAAGGTGCTAAACGTTTATTCAATTTCCGGCATCGAAACGTTTGTTCAATTGGAATTTTTGCTTCACCTAAATAGAAATCCTGAACACATATCTACCATGGAACTTCTAAAATTATTATTACATCCCTAGGATGACAGAAGAGAGAGAGCATGCTTGATAAATCTTATCTAATCTGGAAATGCTTGTAGGGGGAATTTCCTTGAATGGTTATCCGAATTCTTCCACTATTATCACCCTGGCCACATACATCCTTTAACGGAGTGCCTGTACCATTGCGGTTCGGGCCTTCTGCATTAGACTCGACTGAATTCTTCCTTCGGCGTTCATTGTGTCCGGCCAGACGCCTACGACAACTCCGTTTGGTGTCATCAAATTCTGGGAGCTCATGAAATCTGCAACACAACATTTCACAATGTGTAAACACATAGGCTAAGTCTAACAGTAAGAAAGAATATTCATCCTCTTTGGAAGGCTGTTAAAAAAAAATCCCTATAGAATTTACTTTATATAGCAAAAGACATTTTTATTTTGAACTGAAGGAATCTTCAACTACTATTATATAAGAATAATAAATAAATAAATAAAAATTTCAAGCAGGTATATACCAGCAATTGCAAACTGAAGTGAGATACAAGAAAATAAGTAACAACTAAAGACCAGAGTCCATCAACACTAAGCTAGTTTCCCCAAACCCATATAGAAGAAACCAGCAACTACAAAAGTGTGCAAATTTTTCTGCAAAAGTCATAGCAAAAAAGTGTAAAACAAACCAGAAATTCCACACCCCAGAAACAAAACCAAACAAAAAACAGAGAAAAAAAATAAATCAAACAGATAGAAATAACAAGAAAATTGGATAAGCCCAACCTGCTGCATTGCTGGCAAAACCTTTGCCTCAGCCCAGAAACAAGCACAACCTGAGCCTTAGAATGAAGGTCACAAACCTTATGCCTTCTATGATACTGCTTTGCATCACTCAGATCAGCTGGGCACCTGTCAGCCTGACAGCATCTCGTCCCACCTCCACTTGTGCCTGATCTTTTCACAGAGCCACTTCCACCCACAATTCCTTTCTTCTTCTTATCATGATCTTCCAGTTGCTGATGCTGATCAAATTCTTCATCTTCCTCTTCCTCCTCCTTGACCACCACATGGGGCTTCTCCATCCTCAGCTGCTTGTTTAGGTTAATTTTACTCATGACCTCCATGGATGCCCCAGATATTTATACGAATAAATAAAGAAGATGGAGCTATTTTGAAGATGAGCAAGAGGAAGATATTAATGGGTTGGGATGTGGTGGAGGAATAGGGGGAAGAGAATGAGGAGACTAAAAAGTGAAGGTACAGTGGTAGGAGTGGAAGAGTGAGGACCACCACCACAATCTGATGCTCCATAATTCTTTTTTCTGGGTCTTTGCCTGTTGTCAGTTTGTTGTTGTACAACAATAATGCATTGGCTCACAGGAGCTGATAGCAATGGTTCAATTTTTCTTTGGAGAATTAAAATTAAAAAAAAAAAAAAAAAAGGGTATTGTTCTTCCAACATTTCCATAAAAACCTGCCCAGGCAATAAGATGGGCTGAAAAGTGGGCAGGTTTTTGGCCCCATCATATGTATGGGTTGGAAGAGAGTTTTGGGCTAAAAAGTGGAAATTTGGCTTTTAGCCTATTGAGATGGAGATGGCCTAGCATTGCAAAATGCTCATATCCATGGAAAAAATTGGATTTTGGTGCGGGCTAGTTTGATTTGATATTGTTTTCAAAATATGGTTATTATTTTTTTTCTATACAAAAGGTATTCTATTTTAATCTAAATTATATGGAGGGGTTGATTATAAAAAAAAAACTATAAGAAAGAGGATTCAAACTCGGGTGCAGAGTGGGAAGCGCATGCGCTCTAGCCATCTTGGCTAAGTCTATGTTTGCTATGATTAAGCTCTTTCATTAATAATAATTATAAATAAAAAAAGAAGTTAAGCTCTTTTTAATTTAGGTGGCATGGCATAGTTATTTTGTTGATAAGAAAAAAAAAATCAGTATGCTTGAAACTTTATGTGCAAGTTGGGAAAAAAAATTTAGATGGTAATGAATTGATTTTGATGTCAATTTTGGTGCACATCTTCTCCATTGAAAAAATCAAATTTTTATTTGGTAACATGAAAAACCAACCTTTCCTTTGCATGCTTTTTTTGGCTTAAAATATAGGGCTTTCGAAGAAAGTATTTTCGGACACATGGTTGACACCACAATGAAAAAGTGAGCCAACTCTCTCATTTTGAAGAACGTAAACTTTGAGCTTGAAAATCACAAGTTCAGTATAAAAATTCAAAAACCAACATTTCCCCGCTTCTTTTGCATTTTCGGAAACCAACCAGAGAAGCCATTACAGTTCTCTAATGTGCCGCGATCTCAGGCCTTTCGTCCAGCACTTGCTGTCATGGGGTCGCCTGAGGAGCTCCAAATTACCGGTGGTCATGGGGTCACCTGACTCCTCTTGTCCCTCTGTGCTTCCGCCCCTGGACATGGCAGTCATCTTGCCTGACTCGCAACCAAGCACCCGTCTTCACGACCCTCTCTTGCCCTGGCTCTGGTACTCTCTCTCGCATATATACCCTTCAATTTCCTGAAATTTCCTGAAAATGTTTTACCAACGCAGGTCGATAAAGCAAGCTCTTGAGGATTGGAACTCGGGAAACGATTCCGGGTCGGATCTCACCAAGCTTCTGTCAGATTGCATCGCTGAATTCAAGGACAATGATCAGTACCGAGACGACATCAGATTCCTCAAAATTTGGTTCTTCTATGTATGTCGTACACTTCTTTCTAACACCTAATTCTACCAATTTTCATGCATTTTGCTTGTATATCTTTGATGGGTTACCTTAGTTTATTAATTTTAATTAAATAGTTGTTTAGTTGCTTTCATTATATATGTTACTAATATACAGTATGGAACGTTTTGTCAATGAGATTGATGCTCCATCACCAACTGGTTATGTAGGAGATGCTAAAATATGAAAACTATGAGAGAATATTTGTTTGTGGGAATTTTCTGTGTATTCTTCTCCTTGTAGGAGGTCATATTTATAATACAACGAAACCTGAATGGGCAAGTAAATAATAAATTTCTAAATCTATTGGCAGTAGGAAATCAGGAATTAAAGTAAATCAATTACAATTATAATAGGAATTCTTAGTGTGTAAGGAAAGTAAGTCAATATCCACAAGTCACGCCAACACTCCCCCTCACGTTGGTGCATAGATGTCGCCAATGCCCAACTGATCTAGTGAATTGTGGAATGCTTTACTGGAAATCGCCTTTGTCAAAATATCCGCCAATTGATCCTCGGATTTCACAAAAGGAAACTGAAACACTTTAGCCTCAAGCTTTTGTTTGATGAAGTGTCGATCCACCTCAACATGTTTAGTACGATCATGCTGAACCGGATTCTGTGCAATGGCTATAGCAGCCTTGTTATCACAAAAGAGATTCATTGTGGATGTAGGTTTATACCCAAGTTCAGTAAGCAACTTTCTTAACCAAAGAAGTTCACAAATCCCTTTAGTCATGCCTCTGAACTCAGCTTCTGCACTGGATAAAGCTACTACATTCTGTTTCTTGCTTCTCCATGTCACCAAATTACCTCCCACGAATGTGAAGTAACCCGATGTGGATTTTCTATCTGTTACATTACCTGCCCAATCTGCATCTGAATAACCATCAATATTTAGATGACCATGCTTTGAGAACATAAGTCCTTTTCCAGGTGCAGACTTCAAATATCTAAGTATCCGAAGAACTGCATTCATATGGTCTTCACTTGGAGAGTGCATAAATTGACTGACAACGCTCACCGCATAAGCAATGTCTGGTCGAGTATGTGACAAATAGATCAATCTTCCCACTAACCTTTGGTATCTTTCTTTGTTAGTTGGAACTTGATCCGGATATTCTCCAAGATGATGATTCTGAATAATAGGAGTGTCCGCAGGTTTACAATCTAGCATTCCTGTGTCTGTCAACAAGTCTAAGACATATTTCCTTTGAGAGAGAAATATGCCTTGCTGCGATCGAGCCACCTCAATTCCCAAGAAATACTTGAGTCCACCTAGATCCTTCATCTCAAACTCCGTAGCCAGATAGTCTTGTAGCTGTGATATTTCCTGTTTATCATTCCCAGTAATAATCATATCATCAACATAAATTATTAATGCTGTTACCTTCCCTTTTCGATGTTTCAAGAACAAAGTATGATCTGAGTTGCACTGTTTGAAACCATTATTCTTCATTGCCATGGTGAACCGTCCAAACCATGCACGTGGTGACTGTTTCAATCCATACAATGCTTTTCGTAACCTGCAAACTGTTCCAGTCTGAGTAGTATTATATCCAGGAGGAATGTCCATGTACACCTCCTCCGTGAGTTCGCCATGTAGAAAAGCATTCTTTACATCAAACTGGTGTAGTGACCAATCTAAATTAGCTGCAAGGGACAATAAGACTCTGACGGTGTTTAACTTTGCAACGGGAGCAAAGGTTTCTTCATAGTCTATACCATAGGTCTGTGTGTACCCTTTTGCCACAAGTCTTGCCTTGTATCGCTCGATAGATCCATCTGCATTGTGTTTTATAGTAAACACCCATCTACATCCGATAGTCTTTTTTCCTCGGGGTATAATCTCCAATGTCCAAGTCTGATTTTTCTCAAGGGCTTTCATCTCCTCTTTTATAGCTTGGACCCACTTAGGATCTTTCAATGCTTCAGAGACCTTGGTTGGAATATGGATAGCAGACAACTGATGCACAAAAGCCTTAAGTGGTTCAGACAGCTTCTCAGTGGATACATGATTTGCAATTGGATACTTGGATGTCTTGCCAATATCAGGTGAATAACGGTTTGGTGGCTTCCCACGATTTTGCCTGAAAGGTAATTGATATCCAATAGTTTTATCATCTAAATGCACAAGTCTAGTAGGAGTAGTTACCTCAAGGATATTCTCAAGAGATTGGTCTGTTGGTACTGTTGAGTTAGAGGGGGGGTCTTCATCTTGTTGTTCTG
This sequence comes from Prunus persica, assembly GCF_000346465.2. Taxonomy (NCBI): domain Eukaryota; kingdom Viridiplantae; phylum Streptophyta; class Magnoliopsida; order Rosales; family Rosaceae; genus Prunus; species Prunus persica. Next base: position 14,743,854 of record NC_034011.1, on the reverse strand, counting down.
TATTGTCTGTAAGTGTGAGACTCGGATCAGAAATATCTTCGCGTGGATCAGGTGGGTCAGGCAATTGATCGCTATGAATGGGCGATTGGTCGCTTTTCGACAGAGAGTAATCTCGTGCTCCAGACTCGGAATGATCAATCATTTCTGTACAAAGGAGAATTTCTTGATTTTCCAAGTTGCTCCAATTCTTCTCTTCACTTCGTATCTCCCCCTGAAGTATAGAAGTGGATGATGGGTCATGGAAGAACAGCTCAGATTCCAGAAAGGTCACATCCAAAGTGACATAGGTTCGTTGGGTAGGAGGGTGATAACAACGGTAGCCTTTCTGATGAGTGGCATAACCCATAAAAACACAACGAAGCGCACATGGATCAAGTTTGCTACGTTGATTTTTGTGGAGATGAACGAAAGCCACACATCCAAAGATTCGGGGTGTGAGTACCAAAACAGAAGGCAGAGGTCTGTGTTGTGCAAGCACCTGTAAGGGAGTTTTAAAGGTCAGTACACTAGAAGGCATGCGGTTGATCAGATGAACTGCGGTGACAATAGCATCATCCCAGTGATGGCGAGGAACATGAGCGCCAATCAGAAGTGCTCGGGCGGTTTCAAGAAGATGTCGATTCTTTCGTTCAGCAACACCATTTTGTTGTGGTGTCTGAGGACAAGTCGTCTCATGGATAATTCCATGTTGTTGGAAGTAAGTCTGAAAGTCATGATTGACAAATTCTCCACCATTGTCGGAGCGAAGAATCTGGATTTGAGCATTAAACTGAGTTTTCATCTGTTTGTGGAAGGACTGAAAACAGGAAAACACTTCGTGTTTATTCTTCAGCAAATAAAGCCATGTCATCCGTGTACAATCATCGATGAATGTGACAAACCATCGAACACCAGAAGGAGCAGTGATAGGAGAAGGTCCCCAGACATCAGAGTGAATTAACGTAAATGGAGTAGTACACTTGTTCGTACTCAACGGGTAGGGCACACGGTGACTCTTGGCCAAAATACAAGTATCACATGTGAAGTCAGAGTCCTTGAAACCTGAGAATAAATCTGGTATAAGATGCTTCATATAACTAAAAGAAGGATGTCCCAATCGACGGTGCCACAACCAGATTTGCTGTTGTTTGCTATCAAAGGGATGTGTCACGCTGTTAGCCATGCCGGGACTGAAGTCATCGACATAATATAGCCCCCCTCTCTTAGTACCACGACCAAGAATCTCCTTAGTGTGAATATCCTGAAGCAAACAAAAACTCGGGTAAATGAGTACACAACAATTCAATTGTTCAGTAAGCTGACTAACTGACAATAATTTAGTGGATAAAGATGGAACAAGTAAAGTATTAGACAGTGTGAGAGAGGATGAGAGTGCAACAGTGCCAGCCCCTGTCACAGGATAAGTAACACCATTGGCATTTGCAATACAGGTTCGTCGAGGTTGTGTAGTATTCAGAAAATCATCAGGATCAAACGTCATATGATCAGTTGCACCGGAATCAATTATCCAGCTCATGGAATCAATCTTATCGGAAGTATGGAATCCATAACCAGTACCATTACTGGTCATATTGCATTGTCCTCGATCGATAAGAGTAGCCCACCAATTGGGGTAGCCATGTGATTTAAAACAAGTCTCGCAAGTGTGTCGTGGATCACCACAATATGCGCAATCTAGTCCATGTGTCGGGGTCGTTAGTCTAGAAGTCATAATTTGTGCAGCGGAAGATGCATAGGATACTGGTTGAGTAGGAATTGGGATCGGAATCTGAGCCTGAGTCGGGGCCGGAGTCGGAGTCGAAATTGGGATCAGGGTCTGAATCAGAGACAAATTCGGGTTTGGGGTCATCATCGGAGTGGGGGTCGGGGTCGTCTTCGGAGTCGGGGTCGGGGTCGGGGTCGGGGTCGTCGTCGTCATAGTCGGGGTTGGGGTCGGGGTCGTCGTCGTCATAGTCGGGGTCGGGGTCGTCGTCGTCATAGTCAGGGTCGGGGTCGGGGTCGTCAAAAAAGGATCCTGATTCTGGATCGGGTTCAGGGTCAAAGTCTGCATCTGTAGGAGCGGAGCCATCTGGGCACTCAACTCAATGATGGTTGGTGGAGAATGAGAGAAGGAGTCGGTGGTGCTACCTCCATGAGGGTTGAAAAAATCATCAACCCCCATAGCAGCGGCGGGGGTTTGAAACTAGAGTCAGCAATTCCAAGATCGCCGCTCTGATACCATGCTAAAATATGAAAACTATGAGAGAATATTTGTTTGTGGGAATTTTCTGTGTATTCTTCTCCTTGTAGGAGGTCATATTTATAATACAACGAAACCTGAATGGGCAAGTAAATAATAAATTTCTAAATCTATTTGCAGTAGGAAATCAGGAATTAAAGTAAATCAATTACAATTATAATAGGAATTCTTAGTGTGTAAGGAAAGTAAGTCAATATCCACAAGTCACGCCAACAGGAGATAACTAGTTTCAGGATTTGATTACTTGAATTGTGTATGTGGGTTTTGTTTGTAGATGGATTTCAGTGAAGATTTTGAAAGCGTTTTTCAGAAAATGTGGGAGAGTAAGATTTGTGTTGGCAACTATTTGCTTTATGTCTGGTATGAATCCTTTCTTGAATCCAAAGGAAAATTGTACGATGCGAGCATGGTTTATCAGATGGGTATTTCGAGGTCCCTCTCTTTGTCTCTCTATATAATTTGTATGCAGTTTAGTTGTTCAATATAATGTAATATTTATTATGTTTTCTGTGGTGATAGGAATGCTAAACCAGTTGAGTGGGTGAAGAAGGTACATGCCTTGTTTCTTGAAAGGATGTCTGAACTAGTTTCTTCAGCTCAGACTGTAAGTGAGCCTTTCTTCTTTGATTTCTAAACTTTTTCAATCTTAAGGCTTAAGTCGTGAAACTTGGGTTGTTCACTTGTTTCTTGCTCTCCTTACTTGCTTTACAGACGTATTTCAGCTAGCCTTGTTTGATGGACATGTTCTGTGCTTTGTTATGTTGCAAAACCTGTTAACTTTTAATGTGGCTTATATATCATGTACGCCCTTTGTATAGATTTAAGACAGACTAAATGAATCAACACATAGGCAATTGATATGTATTACATTTTCTGTTTTATTGCCCTAAATGTTTTATAATTTTGGTTGAAGTGTTGCATAGTTGCAAAATACCTATGTAGTATGTAAGACAATTGATCAATTTTCATTTCTGTGGTGCAGAGTGGCAATGATGAATCGATTCCATTTGGGATCCTCATTAACCCATGGTCCAGCTCCACTATGAAAGTCTTATGAAATATGATGTGAGATGGTTTCCCTGTTATAGTTGCATAATCTCTTTTGTAGTCTGATTAAGAGTTAGCTTATTTAGTTTTTGCTTTTCACACGTCTCAGGGATACTGGTGTACTACTAATGCTTACTCTGGAAAAGTGGTGTTGTCTTCTCTGAAGAACTCATCAAGGAACAAGACAATTGAGATAGGTGATTGATTCAAATTATTGGTTCAATATCTGTGCTATATTCCAATATATGAATTTATGCACACAGTTTTATTTCTAACTTCTAAGCTAACTGAGACGGTTTTTAACTTTCCTTAGGCAGTGGTGTAGGACATGTTAGATGTGGGAACCTAATTAAATCAAAACCCTAAGTCAAATAATTCCTTCCATTTGGGGATTATTTGACCTAATTGGGAATTATTCAATTTAATTGGGGATTATCCAATTAAATAGAATATTACCTAATCGGGTCGAGAATTAATTCTATTCCTACCCCAATTTCCAATTAAATGAGGAGTTATCTATTTAAGTCAGGATTTGATTTGATACCTACCACAATTAGGGATTTGATTTACCCTAATTAATCAAATCCCTAATTAATCAAATCAATCCAAAAAGGGGAGGAATAATTCCCTTCCATCTACGGAATTATTCCTCTGAAACCCTAGCCTCCGAGACTACTATAAAAGCATAGCCACACACAATGGTAGAGGTACGTCTAAATTCCTACTAAAACTCTGCAGAAATTATTTCTCAAGAACCCTAGCCACCTCCTCTCTTTCTCTCTCTCACACAAGGCTCCGGCCACCACACACGGCTCCGGCCACCCGGTTTTCCTTGAAATACCCTACCTAACTTAGGCATCGGAGGGCCTTTGGCCAACACCCCCCGGGTGTGGTCCTTTTACTCCGATCTGTTTTGCAGGGAGAAAGAGAGAAGCAGAGAAGACGAAGGAATCTTTGGCGAATATTCTCCCGTGAGATTATTTGCACAAACAAATTGGTGCTTTCATTGAGAGCGCGAGATATATTCAAAGCGTGCTCCAAATCCATCTTTCACACATTTTTTCAAACAATCATGGTTGATACAAGACGTACGAAGAGTAACGCCACCACAATGGGCCCATCTCATGGCTTCGTGGTGGAAACCTCAATGCAACAGCACGGAATCGTGGCTGCCAATGCCTTGCAGTCGTCCTCTAGTGCTTTGCAGCCGCCTTCAGCTGCTGGAATTGAAGAACAACCGCCACATGACCCTGGGACCTCCACAGCCTTGCAGCTGCCAGCGCCGATTACAGGAGCTGCTCTGCCCCGCTGTCCTGCCGTCGTAGCACAGCAGCAGCCACACCACTCAACTACTGGATTTGCTGCTCAGCCCCATGGATACTCCGACGTCGTCCCAGTCTTGGAGCAGATCCATTCTCTCCCTCCTCTGCAATCACACTTGACATATGCACCTGTGTACGCGTCTAATGGAGCCCTAGCCCATATGCCGTTAGGCCCGATGCACAACGCTCTACTTGACCCGCGCAGTCAGGTGGACCTTAACTCACGGGTTGATCAACTCACACAGAAGGTCGATGATCAGAACAACCTGATTGGCCAGCTGCTCAGGCAGATCAACTTGAATCAAGGCCCTAACCTTGGACCCCGTGACGAGGAGATGAGGGCACACCAGCATGTCGGCGAGCAGTTCGAGAGGTCCCAAGCTGGTCAGACAGGGGCAAACCGGCAGAGGAGAGATCGAGATCGAGATCGAGTAGATGAGACGCAGACAGCCGCGAGCCGTACTCTGAGCCGTTCGGGGCTAGAACCAAGGACCAATGTGCTCGAGAGGCTAGGCCCACAGACTAATGTCCACGCCCGCTTAGGCCCACAATCCAATGTCCACGCCCGCTTGGGCCCACAAGGAGCTCAAGTTCGTGAGCAGTCGCGTGACGAACGCAACGACCGACGCCCACCAACCCGCTCGAGGGCCAACACGCGACGGCAAGCTGTAGAGGGATCATTCCAAGCCCAATCTCCTAATCTGCCCCACGGGCAGGGCACCCAAGGGGATCGACCCTTGGGAACCGAGGAAGGAGTTAGCCAGTCACGCTCGAGACACCAAGGACGTCGACCTGAGCGACCCTTCTTGCGGGTAGAAGATGATGATCGACGCCCACCAACCTGCTCGAGGCACCGAAGACGCCGGCCCGAGACTCCAGTCCTGCGAGCAGAGGACGTCGAGAAGCTAGTAAATGACCGACTCCAAGTTCTCCAACTTAAAGGAAGCGCGGAGGAGGCCCTGCATAAGGAAATTGATCGAGTTGACTGCTCGCCCTTTACCAACAAAGTGGAACGAGCTCCTCCACCGAAGCGGTTCACAACGCCATCCATCACTCCATTCAAGGGGGACTCTGACCCTGAGAGCCATTTGAGGCACTTCAAGAGCGCCATGATCCTGTACAAGGCAGATGATGCCCTGATGTGCAAAGTGTTCGCGATGACCCTGCGAGGAGCAGCTCAAGACTGGTTCCACACTCTACCGTCCGCGTCGATAGGAAACTTCAAGGAGTTGGCCTTCATCTTCACAAAGGAGTACACCTCCTACAAGACGGTCAGAAAGCATGCAGACCATCTGTTTAACCTGCGCAAGAAGCCAGACGAGTCTCTACGAGACTACCTGAGACGATTTAAGGCTGAAAAGGCTAACATCATAGGATGCAATGACCAAGTTGCATCCTCAGCTTTCAAGAAGGGCTTGCCAACCGAGCACGAGCTATACCGGGAACTGGCCATAACACCAAGTCAAACCTTGGCAGAAGTGTTCGCGACGGCAGAACGCTACGCACTTTGGGACGATGATCGAATCGCCGCAAAGAAAGCTAGCAAGCAAGTTGATCACCCGACGAAGCAGGCAAGCCAAAAGAGCAATCAGTTCGAGCAAAAAGCCCGAGATAAGCGCAGATCGCGGCCCCGAGAGGGAAGCTCAGAAATTGGGACCTTCACTGAGTTCGCTATCCCAATTCATCAGATCCTGGCTCAAGTGAAGGACAAGCCGTGGGTGAGGAGACCGCCACCCATGAAAGGAGACCCCTCTAAGAGGGACACCAATAAATACTGCGCATTCCACGGGGAGCACGGTCATTACACCAACAATTGCAATGCCTGGAAAAGGCATCTGGAGGAGTTGGTCAGAGAAGGTCATTGCACAGAATTCGTCGCAAAGAAGGCCATCCAACAGATCGAGGATCGTGATGCGGCTGCCAAGGAACCTCCCCAAAAGGTCATTCGAATCAACACCATTCTGGCTGACTTTAAAGAGTCTGGGCTGACCACCAAGGAGCGCAAGAGGAAGATCGCGCAGGTGACTTATGTCTCCCAAATCACAACAGGAGTACCAGTTATCGTGGATACACCCATAATTGGTTTCCAGAAGAAAGACTTGATCGGGCTTGACCTGCCGCATAATGACGCCCTAGTCATCTGCATTCAGATTGAACAAGCTGTGATCGAGCGAGTTCATGTGGATGAGGGCAGCGCAGCCAACATCCTGCAACTATCTATCATCCAACAGATGGGATTGGAGCCCAAGATTAGCAAACTTGCAAGGTCGCTGACTGGCTTCAATGGGGCCACATCAATCACTGTTGGACAGATCGACCTTGACGTCCACTCGCCCCCAGTAGTCTGCTCACAAACCTTCATGGTCATCGACGAGATCTCCCCGTACAACGGAATCCTGGGCCGACCGTGGATCAGCAAGATCGAGGCTATCACATCTGCTCTACACCAGAAGATTCGCTACCCCATCCCTGGAGGCGGAATCGGGCAGATCAATAGTGACCAAGCCATGGCAAGAAGATGCACAGCTCACGGACTCAAGAAGAGCAAGCAGATGCAGTTCACACCAGTAATGCAAGCTGCCAACGAGGCACGAAGCGCTCCCAGCAGACAAGCAAGCTCGAACGAGAAAGGAGCTGTTACCTCACAATAGCAATTAATGAGCCAGGATCAAGGCGAGGGAATCCGCCCGGAAGACTCCCCTGAAAAGGGTTAGAAGTCTGAGGATGACGTTGAGTTAGTACCCCCTGATCTTGGCCAGCCAGACAAAGAAGCGCAGATCGGCTCGCGCCAGAATCCAAACAAGAAGGATCGAGAGGAGGGAATCCGCCCGGAAGGCTCCCTTGAAGAAGGTTGGAAGCCTGAGGAAGACGTTGAGTTAGTACCCCTCGATCCTAACCAGCCAGACAAGAAAGCGCGGATCGGCTCGCGCCTAAGCCCAGACGAGAAGGTGGAGCTTACCACCTTCCTCCAAAACAACAAAGACATGTCGCGTGGTCACCATCTGACATGCCCGGCATCGACCCAAACATCATCTGCCATCGCCTCCATGTCAACCCTGCCAGCAAGCCCGTGGTGCAGAAGAGACGCAACTTCGCTTCCGAGCGAGTCGCGATCATTGAAGCCGAGATCGACAAGCTTCTAGCCGCTGGATTTATTGAAGAGGTCTCCTACTCAGAATGGCTGGCCAACGTTGTTCTGGTGGCAAAACAAGAAAAGGGCAAATGGAGGGTGTGCGTCGATTACACTGACCTCAACAAAGCATGCCCTAAAGACAACTTCCCATTGCCGAGGATCGACCAGCTCGTGGATTCGACTTCCGGCAACCAGCTGCTCAGCTTCATGGATGCCTACTCCGGCTATAATCAAATTATGATGTACGACGATGACAAAGCGAAGACCTCTTTCATCATCGAGAGAGGGACCTACTGCTACAAGGTCATGCCCTTTGGGTTGAAGAACGTTGGAGCAACCTATCAAAGGCTCGTGAATAAGATTTTCAAGGAGCAGATCGGTAGAACCATGGAAGTCTACGTGGATGATATGCTGGTCAAAGCCCCCAAGCGTGGAGACCACCTCAAAAACCTCGCCGACGCATTCGGCCTGCTCCGCCAATACCGCATGAAGCTGAATCCAAGTAAATGCACGTTCGGTGTATCATCCGGCCGATTCTTAGGGTACTCAGTCACACAACGAAGTATAGAGGCACATCCACGCCAAATTAAAGCTATTCTCGAGATGAAGTCACCTTCCACAGTGAAAGAAATACAAAGTCTGACGGGCAGAGCAGCAGCCCTCAACCGATTCCTCTCGAAGTCTACCGACAAGTGCAGACCATTCTTCAAAGCTTTGAAGAAGGGGCAACAAGACAAGTGGGACGAGGAGTGCGAAGTAGCTTTCCAGAGTCTAAAGACCTACCTTACTTCACCTCCCCTGCTCTCGAAGCCAGTTCCTGATGAAGACTTGTTCGTGTACCTGGCAGTGTCCAACTCGGCCGTCAGCTCAGCTCTCATCCGAGAAGAACTTGGGGCCCAACATCCGATATTCTATACGTCAAAAGCTCTCCTCGATGCAGAGACTCGCTACCCAAAATTGGAGAAGCTCATTTTGGCCCTTGTCGTTTCTGCGAGAAAGCTGCGACCTTATTACCAGGCTCACCGAATCGTCGTTATAACTGACTTTCCTTTGAGATCAATCCTCCACAGCCCTGATGCTTCTCAGCGACTCATGAAGTGGGCAATAGAGTTAAGCCAATATGACCTCCTCTACCGGCCAAAGACTGCGATAAAAGCCCAAGCTTTAGCAGACTTTGTTGCAGAGTTCACATCATCAGCCGAAGAAGAGAAGCTGGTCAGCAAAAAGAAGGAAAGTTCGAGAGCAAACAAGACCTCCGCGGAACCTGACCAACCCAGAGACATGTGGCAGCTACGCGTAGATGGAGCATCAAACCAGAAAGGAGCTGGAGCAGGCGTCGTCATCATCACTCCTGATGGAACCCTGTTAGAGCAAGCTATCACACTTGGCTTCCCGGCTTCAAATAACGAGGCAGAGTACGAGGCATTGCTCGCTGGCTTGCGCTTGGCAAAGGAGGTATCAATCAAGAAGCTGGCCATCTACTCGGATTCCCAGCTGATCACAAGTCAAGCCTTAGGAGAATACATGGCGAAGCACCCAAGGATGATCTTGTACCTTGACAAAGTCCAAGAGCTGTTGAAGGCATTTCCCACCTTCACCATCCAGCAAGTGCCCCGAGCAGAGAACGCGCACGCAGATGCACTGGCAAGCTTAGGATCAGCACTGGATATCCAGTTCAGACGCTCTATCCCAGTCGGGCACCTTGACCAGCCTAGCATAGAAGAGGCAGAGCAGCCGGACCTGATGTAGATCGACGAGGATCCTAGCTGGCAAAACCCCATCATTGACTACCTGGTGAACGAAAACTTGCCCAAGGAAAAGTCCGAGGCCAGGAAAACCTAGCAGAGGCATCAAACAAGATCGTGCTGGACTGCATCAAGAAAAGAATGGAAGGCGCATAAGAAAAATGGGTCGATCGTGATCCGCAACAAGAAGGCCATTGTTCGAGTTGTAGCTCACCAGCAGTAGCTCACATCTTGCTATAATAAAAAGGTCATTGTTCGAGTTGCAACTTACTAGCAGCAGCTCATATCTTACCACAACAAGAAGGCCATTGTTCGAGTGGCAGCTTACCAGCTCGACTTCACGCAGGCGACAAGCCTCATCTCCATTGCATAAAAGCTGCTCCCCGGAGTACAAACTCAATGGAGTCCTTTTAAGCGTTATGTCCCCGACATACGCACACAGGCGACAAGCCTTACCTCCATTGTAGACAAGCTGCTCCCCGGAGCACAAACTCAATGGAGTCTTTTTCAAAGCGCTATGTCCCCGACATCGCCTTACCTACATTGCAGACAAGCTGCTCCTCGGAGCACAAACTCAATGGAGTCTTTTTCAAGCGCTATGTCCCCGACATACGCACGCAGGCGACAAGCCTTACCTCCATTGCAGACAAGCTGCTCCCCGGAGCACAAACTCAATGGAGTCTTTTTCAAGCGCTATGTCCCCGACATACGCACACAGGCGACAAGCCTTACCTCCATTGCAGACAAGCTGCTCCCCGGAGCACAAACTCAATGGAGTCTTTTTCAAGCGCTATGTCCCCGACATACGCACACAGGCGACAAGCCTTACCTCCATTGCAGACAAACTGCTCCCCGGAGCACAAACTCAATGGAGTCTTTTTCAAGCGCTATGTCCCCGACATACGCATACAGGCGACAAGCCTTAGCTCCATTGCAGACAAGCTGCTCCCCGGAGCACAAACTCAATGGAGTCTTTTTCAAGCGTTATGTCCCCGACATACGCACACAGGCGACAAGCCTTAGCTCCATTGCAGACAAGCTGCTCCCCGGAGCACAAACTCAATGGAGTCTTTTTCAAGCGTTATGTCTTCCAAGTGCTATGTCTCCGGACACACACTTACAAGATACAATGAGAATTGAAGTTCGAAAGACAACTGGAAATTCCATAACAAAGCGGCCAATCAGCCAAGTTCAACAAGAAGTAAGATGGTCAACCAAAGACCACTTATTGAAAGAAAATAACAAAGTTCAAAAATAGCAAAAATGAACTACAACTACTAGGGAACTTCAGCAGGTGACCCTTAGCAGGTCACATCCTCAACTGCGCTGGCAACAGCCTCATTCTACCCAACTGGCACAACTGGCTCAACCGCCTCGGCTGCCTGCTCCTTCGAATCCGCCTTAGCCTCATCAGTTGACCCACCTTGGCATTTATCTTCCTCAATTACCGCTGCTTCTGCATCCACAACATCCACCTGCTCACTCTGAGTGGGGGGCAGGTCAAGACCAGTCTGCTCACCGTCATCATCTTCGAGAGAGCGGCAAGGAGAAGCACCATTCTGGCAATCCAGGTACCCCAGCTTGTACGCATTAGCAGCCATCTCGTGCTTGGATGCCTCCGTGGCTTCCACATGGGTATCAAACTTGACCAGCAGTTTGTCATGATCCTGGGCCAAAGCAGCATGCTTACGTTTGAGGCAGAAGAAGGCTTCCTTACGTTCGAGCAGGGTAGCCACAAGAGACTTGAGTTCACCATCCTTTTGGCCAACTGAACTCTTGAGCACGGACATACTCTCCTTCATCTCGAAAATCCTCGCATCATGGCGAATTCGCTCGTTCGAGAGCTTGTCAGTCAGTTCAGAATTCTTCTTCACCAGTTCGTCGAGCAAGGCAGAAAAGGGGGTAACATTACGCGAGTTCCGCATGGCCCCAACAGCAAAAACCATTCCCTTTTGAAGGTGATACATGGCAGCTTCTTCTTGCTTATCCAAGGGAAGGCTCGAGAAAGCACAAAGGTCACCAGCTCGATACACGTGATCAGCTAGCTTAGCGCAAGCAGATGGACTTGACAGAAAGCCCGTTTTCAGCAGATCAGACACTGGCTCGCCCCCAACAGAGCTATCACCAGTTCCCGGACCGGCAGTTCGTGCAATTGGAGGACTCTTCGCTCGAGCAGACGACTCTTTAGCTCTTTTGGCTATAACTTGCAACATTGAGTCAGCCCCGCGCTTGACTGTTCGTGGCCCCGCAGATGAGTCGTGGTTGCTGGACAGAGGTACAGTCATTGGTTCCCAGATTGGCACAGACGACCCAAACCTTGCTTCCCAGCGGCTTCCTTGCATGGCAGATCACGGGTCTTAGGCAGTACGGGCAAAGACTTGAGCAGAATCTCTTGAACCTCCTGCATGCCGTTGGCCTTCTTGCTGTTCGTGCTGACGAGGCGTTTGATCCCGGCAGACGAGGCAGGAGCAACTCCCATGTGGACCTTCTGAGCAGGCGAGACCTCCCTTGTAGAAGACTTGTTCTAGCAAGAGAAGATCTCGGCTGCCTTCGCTGTGGAGATGTATCCACTGATCGTGAAACTGCAGCTTCATCTCGAGCAGAGCTACTGCACGCTTTCCCACCCTCGGGGGACTCAGTCGATGACTCATCCCGCTCAACTAGCAAGTCACTTAGCTCCAAGCAGCGCGACTTCCACCTTTCAATATCTTCAGCAGGGGGCAGGCCACCGACTTCCTTCCGATGTTCGCTCAGCAGCCAGCGCCATTCACGAAACTTGGCGGGGATGCTCAAAGCTTGTCGAACCTTCGTCATGTCCGGGTCGAGAACGAGCTTCTTTCGAATGGCATCATCTGCAAGCATAAGACAAAAGTTAGTCAGACACAGCAAAGAGTTCCATGGCAACAGTAGCAGATCAAAGGGATGCAACTTACCATCGCAGTAGGTGAGAGGAACGAGCGGATCGTCGCCAACCTCCTTTTCCTATCTGCCGCTGACTTTCAGCACGTTCGTGCTTCGCACATGATCTCCTTGACTCATACTGATCCTAGTTCGTGGCACAAAAATAAGAAGGAATTGAAGCAATTTGGATCATCCACAAAAAAGATGACATAAATTGCCACCTGCTCCAGCATCAGATCGCGCACCTCCAGCCCAGTTACAGCTGGATAGCCCGAGTAAAAAGCCTCCTCAACTCGGGAGCCCAAGTCCACGAAGGAAGCCCAGTTACAGCTGGACAGCCCAACGGATAATTTACATCTCCTACATGCCGCCACACGCCACGCAGAAGCTGGGGGGCATTTGTGGGAACCTAATTAAATCAAAACCCTAGGTCAAATAATTCCTTCCATTTGGGGATTATTTGACCTAATTGGGAATTATTCAATTTAATTGGGGATTATCCAATTAAATAGAATATTACCTAATCGGGTCGAGAATTAATTCTATTCCTACCCCAATTTCCAATTAAATGAGGAGTTATCTATTTAAGTCAGGATTTGATTTGATACCTACCACAATTAGGGATTTGATTTACCCTAATTAATCAAATCCCTAATTAATCAAATCAATCCAAAAAGGGGAGGAATAATTCCCTTCAATCTACGGAATTATTCCTCTGAAACCCTAGCCTCCGAGACTACTATAAAAGCATAGCCACACACAATGGTAGAGGTACGTCTAAATTCCTACTAAAACTCTGCAGAAATTATTTCTCAAGAACCCTAGCCACCTCCTCTCTTTCTCTCTCTCACACAAGGCTCCGGCCACCACACACGGCTCCGGCCACCCGGTTTTCCTTGAAATACCCTACCTAACTTAGGCATCGGAGGGCCTTTGGCCAACACCCCCCGGGTGTGGTCCTTTTACTCCGATCTGTTTTGCAGGGAGAAAGAGAGAAGCAGAGAAGACGAAGGAATCTTTGGCGAATATTCTCCCGTGAGATTATTTGCACAAACATTAGACTTCAAAACAAAAAATGCATAAGTATCTTGTGCTGAAATTCTCTTAGTGTTGTGTTTGAATTTGTGGATTTAGAAGAAGACATTTAAACTGAAATTCTCAGTGTAAATTGTTTATGATTTTAGAGATGGATAGACAAATAATTCTTTTTTTACTGCCTGCTTGCATTTTGCCTCTGATGTATGAACAGGAGGTTTATTCTTATTTTTCAATCTCATTAAGTACATATCCTTGAGCAATCGGTTATCAGGTAGAAATGATGTCGGAGGATATTTATCAGCTCTATGTTTGTAGACCTCTGCTTGTTTTGGACTGTCCCAATACCAACTAGTAGTTCTGTTTATTTGCAACTCAACCTGACTTATCTTTAATCTCAACTGTTTGGGGTTTGCTATATGGCCCCTTAAAGGAACATTTACCGTTTATATCCTGTTCAAAAGTCTTGTTTCTAAATTTGAATGTATCAGTGGTTCCTCTTTATTTATTTATATTTATTTATAAATTTATTTAATTAATAATAATAATTTATTTAATTTCTTCCTTTCACTCAAGAATTAGACCTACTACCAACCAACTTCAACACTGCCCTACACTGTCGCCACGGCACCACCTTAGCAGGAGTCAGAATCTTTTTCCATTTCAGAATCTTCTTGGAGACTCAGAACAGTCTGATTCCATTAGATAAAATTGGGTGTTTCTATGTTTTAATTTTTCTGTCATTTTATCTATGGATGCTCCATAGAATGCTAGAAGGTCAATGTATTCCTGCTGATTGTCCAAACCGTGGTACTCACAGGTTGTACGAAGTACCAGATCATAGGTTGCGCAGGTCAGGGTGGTTCTGCTCAAGTGTATAAAGCATATGTCAGCTGTAATCCTGACGATGTTGTTGCATTGAAGGTAAATTCTACCTCAGACTTCGTACTCTCCTAATCCTGACCAGTGAATTACTGGATAGTTTTAGTCTTTGAAATTTTTGGCAGATACAAAAGCCTGCTTTCCCTTGGGAGTTCTATATGTATCGTCAACTGGATCAACGGATCTCAGACAAGGAAGTATGCATTCCTGATCCTCCGATTGTTTTGTTGTTAGTTGCTAGTTCTGTTTATTTTACACTTTATATGCCATTGTATCAGAGGTCAAGCTTTGGTCTTGCTATCTTTATTCTGACTGTAGCATACTTGTCTGTGATTATCTTGCTAATGGAACACTTCAGGTTGGTTAATCATATTGATGCCAATTTTCATGTCTGGCACAGTTGTTTCTTGTCATGCTTATTATATCCTGAAGATCTTGTGTAGGATGCAAAAAACTCATTTGCAGTCATTGGCAAGTCCATGGAAGAAGTGTTATGCATTTATTACACCATAGAAATGCTCTACATGCTAGAAACTCTGCTTGGTGTTGGCATCGTTCGTGGAGATTTCAAGCCTGATAATTTGCTTATTCGTTATGCTAGGTAAAAGCCATTATCCATGGTATATCTTGAGCGTGTTACAGTATCTTAAAGATAAGTTTTACAAAATAGCACAATGGAACTTGAACCATAAAGAAAACTAGACCTTTGACTACTGATATATTTTACTCACGATCTGCCACTTTTTTTTAATTTTCCTTCCTTTGTTCTCTCTTAGAGGCTACTACTTACTTGTAATATTGAGTCACATTTGTTCTTTTTCTTCTCTTATTTTTACTGCTCTATCTGGCTATTAGACATGTTTTTATAGCTTTAGTTTCTATTAACATTATCCTACGCTTGCATACAGGAATGACTTTACAACAGATGGATTTTCTGATAGAAGTGGTCCCTGGCATGATCAGGTTAAAAGTTTTTTGCATAAGACTAATATTCAGTTTAGGTTTTTATGACTAATATGGGTATTATCTTGCAGGGTCTTTGCCTTGTCGACTGGGGAAGAGGGATAGACATGCATCTCTTTCCTGACAATATGGAGTTTAAGGGAGATTGCCGGACTTCTGGATTTCGTTGTGCGGAGATGCAAGAGAATAGGCCATGGACATTTCAGGTAGTCTTTGTTTCATTTTGCACTGTAAATTTAGCCAACATATTTGTATCTAATTTTGCTGTCACCTGTTACCAGGTAGACACATATGGCCTCTGTGTTGTTGTCCATTTGATGCTGCATAATTCTTACATGGAAATTGAAAAGAAACTATCACCTGAAGGTGGTTACATTTATCAACCCAAGTCATCTTTTAAAAGTTACTTTTCTCAGTTCTGCATACTTGGCCATTTGTTTATCATATCGATTTTTATTTTTATTTTTCTGAGAGGGTTACATCAATTATTTTTCATCTTTTTTAACACTTGATTATTAGCAAAGTCACCTTAGAAATTTAGGGTCATAACATAGCTGTGCACAAACAAATAGACGCACTTATTCTTTTCATCTTCCATCTCTTAGACCTTCACTCTTCAGTTTGCATTTTGACGATTTTGATTTGTAATCTGGTCGTTCAAATGAGTTCAGATATTGGAATGCTGAACTCTGGAGGAATTTATTTACAAAACGGCTTAACAGTGGCCCCCGCGCTAATGACAAGAAGTTGCTGCAGGATTTGAGGGAGTCCTTCCAGGATTACATGTCCTCGGACCCTCTGCTTATAAAGAAACTTAGTGGTTTACTGGTTAAGCAAAGGGCCACATTGGGTGCTTAGTGACCCCATCATCCCTCCTGATTTTCTGTTCTTTAAACCTTTTTTGTAAATTCAAGTGCCAAACTTTGTCTGTAGATGTGCACATATGTAATTTGTAAAGATGTATGTTTGTCTCCGAAGAAAAGAGATGTATGCTTGAATTAATCATTCAAATACTATGCAAGGACCATATGGTATTGTCCAAGCCTCCCATAGATTTCAATCTCTTTATATGAATGAAATTTCATAGACCACTTCTTTGGCATCCAACTCTCATACATTTAATTAGATGTTTTTCCTTTCTTTTTTCTTTTTGGTAAATGGAATTTATTAAAGCAAGAACAGCAAGAACCTGAGAGGACCAGAACGCTAAAAGCTAACAAAAACAAGACAGAGAATCAAAAGAGAGCAATAATAACTCGAAAGCCTAACACCAAAGCTAACAAGCAACAAGGAGGAAGGAAAAACAAGGCTGGAACATAATACATGCAAGTTTCTCTACGACATCACATCTTCATTGAACAACCTTTACACAATCGAGTATTAATTTACAATATCAAACAATACTAAACCAACTTGTCCTCTTATTCTGGTTCTTGGATTTCTGGCACTCTTAATTATATGATTATTATTATTATTATGTGTAGCTGGGAGCTGCTGTACTAAAAGGCGAAGACCGAGGCGTTGCTGCAGGCACCGCGGCAATGGTAGGGGCAAAAGCAGCTGCACCACCACCAAAACCACCGTCACAAGGATGTTCAAAGCAGTCAACAGGATGCTCGAGTGTTGCATTACATTCTTTCTGGGACCTCTGGTAAGGCTTCTCTGGAAAACAGTTTCGCCGATCATCAAATGCGATGCCTTTGGATGTCAAATTCTGGCATATCCCCTCTTCCTCGCAGAAATAGTTATAAGAGAATGTGAAATTTGCCAAGTTTGGCAAACAACAAACTCCATCTGGTACAATCCCAGTCATGCTATTGTGAGCCAAATTTAGTTGCTCCAAATGAGATAGCCCTGCCATGCTGTAAGGTATAGGACCAACAAGCTTGTTGTAGCTCACATCCAACACCCTCAATTTGTACAGAAACCCAATCTCTTGTGGCAAACACCCTGACAAGTTTGTGTTGATTAACAACAGTTCCTCTAAAGTATCAGCAAAACTGACAATGCTTGGGGGAAGGCACCCCCCAAAGTTGTTGTTAGCAACCACCAATACACTGGCTGAGCTTCCACCTAAAGTAGCTGGAAGTACATTGGTGAAGCGGTTGTTATTGACAAATATTGCATCTAGTTTTTTCTGGAAAAGTTGTGGAGATAATGGCCCTTCAAATTCGTTGTACCGAAGATCAAGATATTTTAATGTAGGAAGAGAGAGGACGACCGTGGGGAAAGGGCCAACAAATCTGTTGTTACTGAGATCAAGCTCATAAAGGAGTGTAAGGTTGGCCATACTTTGAGGGAGAATGCCACAAAAGCGGTTGCTATTCAGATGGATGAGTGCAAGATCAGACAAGAGGCCTAATTCCTCAGGGAGAAATCCGGCAATGTCACCTTTATTAAGGTCAATGCCAGCAACAACTTGGATTTTGGGGTCATCAAGAGAAGGTGCACAAAACACACCCTTGTAGTTACAAACTGAAGGACCCACCCAGGTGGACGTGAAGTTGTACGGATCAGAGTAAATTACGCGTTTCCATGCTTGGAGGGCAAGGAAAGCTAGGTGGAGTTTTGGGTTCGAATCATCAGATGCTGCGGCAGGATCAGGATGGTTGTGGTTGCCACGGTGGTGGTGATGGTGATGAGAGGCATAGACTTTGCTGCGGCCGTGTTTTGCAGCAGCAGCCAGGTTGAGATTGTGGAACAAACAAGATAGGTTCAGAAGTAAGGGGATTGATATTAATGCATGGATGGCAATGGAAGTAAATGAATAGTAAGCCATTCTTCACTCAATACTCAGTGAGATGGTTCGAGGCGAATGTTGAAGACATACTGGCTAAGAGCTGTTTGTTTCTTATATATATAAGGGATTCTCTCTCTCTCTCTCTCTCTCTCTCTCTCTCTCTCTCTCATTCAATTCAAGTAATAAGTAAAACCCAGACATAGAATAGTCTGGTCTCATTTTTAATCATATTCTTCATGTGAGTCCGATGTAAACAGATCAGTTTCTTTCTCAGACTAGATGATTACGCAGAAAGAACATTCATGTTACAGCGACAGTTAAACCATTTCAAATGCCCCAAAGATAAAGATACACTTTGAATATCTAACAGGCTCACCCTTCACCCTTCAATTGAAATTTAAATGGTTATATCGAAATCGAATTTCTTAGTTTCAATATTGTATTGTTTGTGTACCAAATGAATGTTGTTGTGCTTCACATTTGAAAGAGTACGATGGCAACAGCATTTGACAAAGTTGTACATATAAATTTCTGCAGCATAAGTGTAAGCTTTCTTTGATAAGGATTAAGGACCTACCTCCATCCATGTAGTTTTCACAGTTGTTTGAAGTGGAGCTGGAGAAAGACAGCTTCAACCCCCCAAGACTCAGAGAGGGAGGATTTCTTGAAGCTGAAGGAAGGGTGGTTGCAATTGAAATGCGGCCGGATCAAGTAGTTCAAGATATGCAAGTCATATGTCACAGTCTTCCCTGCATCTGCCTGGAAAGTGTAGGCTAAACTATAATCAACCTTTGACAGTACATTTAGACTTTTAGACCTTAAAAAAAAAAAAAAAAAAAAAAAAGGCACAAACCATGCTTTCCTGCCTTTTGAAGTATTCTAAACTAGTGATTTAAATTGGAGGTGTAGTATTTCGTATTATACCCACAACTAAGGTTTACATGATTTAGAATTTAGGGTTCACGGCTGTACCCGCTGCAAAGCACCGTATATTTAAGGCCGAGGTGCATTCTTGGCCTTTCTCGGTTGCTAGTTTCTGCTATCATCTCTCATGTTGGAGCTGAATGATATTGCTGCACACCAAGCATCATAAGACTCTTTTCCAGTTACTTCACGCTAGGTTTGGTAGAGTTTTACATGTCAGGCACACTGTTAAAACCCACTGTAAAACAGTGGGTCCCACACCTATAGAAGATACAATTACCTAACACAACTCCCAGTTTGATCCTAGAAAAAGAGGTAAAGAGGTTCTACTATTACAAGACATAGGTAAACACTAAGCAGCCATAAGCTTACTAAGAATCACAACTGGCCTAACTACATTCCTTTGCATTGGACTTCATTTCTATCAACAAGATCACTCTGAATACAAATATAACTGCTTCTTACAATATAGATTCTCTATGCCCGTTGTCTCATTTTTCTGAAGAAAAAACGCGTTAAGAAAATCTCACTTCTACTATATTTTCTTCAACTTGATCTTATTTATTGGCATAATTGATTATCCAAATTTTGATTTAAGATTGAAGCAATTAATCAAACACAGTCCCGCTTACCTAAAGGCGCAAAAATGAGGTCGTATGAGCAACTTTTTAATGGAAGCCATCCAAGGGCACATATTGTTAGTAGTTTAACACATCACTTATACTCCTGATTTTACTGAGAACTTTTTAACTGTTCTAACTCAAAATAAATAAAAATAAAAATCCAGATTTATCTTCTCAAATGCAGGAGCCCTTTATTTTAGCAAAATAATAATAAATTGGCACACATGTTGAATTTTTTATCTTTCTCCTCGTATGCTCCCCGATTTATCACAAAAATTAATTTTTCTTTCAAGCTTTTCAAAGGCATCTCCCTCTCAACTTCTTCAGTTTTTGTCAATTATTCCTGGGTTGGGAGGGAGTAGCCGTGTGATGGGTGCGACAATCGAGCATGGTTCGTGGCTGGTATAATGGCCTTTGGCTGCCTCCTCTTCCCTTTTTTCCTGCTGGACTTTTGATTTTAGCTATCTTATGTATCATCCCTAATCGAACGGGGAATCCTGGGGAAAGAAGGGGGAGACAGGGGAGGAAGGAAGAAGAGATGAACGTGTATTCCTCTTTTTTTTTTCTTTCTATTTTTGTGTGGTTAGAATAGGAAAAAGGTTTGTTTGGGTAAAACAAGAGTACAGATAAAGGTATACACTGCTATGAAACCACTACTTATGTGAGTTGCTCAGACTACCTCATTTTAAGGTCCTTAAGTGAGGCGGACCGTAATCAACCCATAAGGCCACCAAAATAACTTGGATCAAAATTGCAGAAAATTGGGTAAAAGTGAGGTATTCTCAACAAGTCCTGTATGTACTTAAAAGTGGAGCTGAACCACAAGAGTCGGTGCATGACGCATCTTGCAAACCAAGACATGCCATCAATTATACAAATCTTACTAAATGTCTAACAAAACCCTTTACGAAAGTAGCAGCAAAGACAGCTGAAACTATGAGGAATATGGAACCAGACAAGTACGAAACAGAATTCGCCACAAAAAGGATGTGAAATTTATATACACATTATGCACAAGTTAAAAATAAAACCATTTTATCAAATAAACTCGAATGCGACTAGAAATCACTAATTATAAACATAGTTGTGAGACCAGAAACCACTACTTATTGTCAACAAAGAACAAAGGAAACCCTGACACTACACCCGTCTAAGAGCTCAAGCACAGATAGCAAGCACCCAAAATTCAAATTTCTTTCCTGTAACTATGATTTTTCTAATAACAGATCCCTTAACATTTGGAAAAGTAAAAGCACTTCCATTCATCCAAATTATTCAACTCAGACACAGTGCTTACACAACCACTAATGATTTTCGTCGACATAGCATTTATTAACCACCACCGCCAGACCCATACTTCTTGCCAAGAAGTACGACTTGCAGCTTGTCATAGCCAGCAAGCACACCAGCGCCTGCAACAGCACGCAATATGTTTGCTCCAGCACCCTTAAACAGTGATTTAGAACCCTCCTTTTTGATGATTTGTTTAAATGCATCTAAAGAGCTATTGTATTTAACTGCTTCTCCTGAAGTCATCATCATCCTTCTGCGGACTGTGTCAATGGGGTAAGAAGCTAATCCAGCACCAATCGTAATTCCCCATCCCAGCAAGAAACTAGCAAAGAAACTATCCTGTAAATCACCATGAGAAAAACAGCAATGAACGTCAACATGCCTTTAATGTGTAAATTTCTTGGAAGACTAAAGCAGAATTTAAATACATCATTTGCCTAAACTTCAGGGGCACATATTCAAATCCAAAACTGTTGGAAAATAAGCTAAAGGATATTTAAAATGGGATAAATATACAGAATGAACCCAAATTCCAACAAAGCATCTGTGCTAATTGCACAGTACACATTGACCCTTCACCAACTGACTTTGGGTAAGGCAGGCAGTGGTCAAAACAACTCCATGAGCAGCTACATTGCAAATAACTCAACCAGCTGACTGTGTTTCATATTAATGCAAAAAATTTCGTTTTACTAGCCCACAATTTATAATGAACAAAGGAAAACATCCAGAGTATAAGACCCACAAACAAGTCAAATAAACACACACACAAAATTCCAAAGGGGGTACAAGTTCAAAATATTTAACATACCTGCAGGCCACCAGTTAGAACAACAGGTTTCAGAGAATCGTACATTCCGAAGTAGAGCCCACGATACACAATAATTCCAACACAAGAGATATTGAATCCTCGATACAGCCCAGCAATACCATCAGACTTGAGGGTTTTCTTGTAAACATCAATCAAACCATTAAACTGCCTCTCACCACCCTTTTTGGCAGCCTTGGCGTCATTTGCCAAACGTGTTCTTGCATAGTCCAGAGAATATACAAAAAGAAGAGATGAAGCACCAGCAGCACCACCTGATGCCAGATTTCCAGCGAACCACTTCCAGTAACCATCTTTATCCTTCTTGAAGTTGAAAAGCCTCTTGAAGTAATCCTTGAAAGCAAAGTTTAAGGCCTGACACACAAGTTTTAACAATTTAGAATGGCAATTAAAAGCCACAAGCTACATGATGCATAATAGAAAAGCTAACACTCCAACACAACAATGCAGATATCTTAAAGTGATCTCTCACATTTTCTTTATAAGCAGTAAGCAGACAACATTTACTAGTGAATCAAAATTGACCTGGGTAGGAAAGTATCTGATAACATTAGCAGTGTTTCCTCTCCACAGAGCAAGGACACCCTCATCCTTAATTGTCCGGGCAAAGCAGTCAGTTATACCCTTGTATGGTTGAGAAAGCCGACCAGCCTTGATCATCTCATCCTGATTCTGTATTAGTAGTTTAACACGCTCAATTGGAGCAGCTGCGGTTTTGGAAACAGCAGCAGATACACCTCCCATGAGGAAATCCACAGCAAAACCAGCTGCACCTTTCTCTACTGGAGCCTGTACCACAATGGGGGGCAAAGGAGAGACTTGTGCAAGGGCAGTGCTTTCAAATGTTAGAAGGGGCCTCTGCAAACCTCCATTGGCATAAGCACCAGTCACACCATGGTTTCTTGTGTGCAAGTTGGGGGAAAGCCTAGAAATGAGAGAAGACTGCCCATGTATCTTCTGAAATACCAATGGATGGGATGACCCATCAGCCATGATTATGACTCAAGCCACTGACCTGCAAAAGAATAACTGATTTCAAATACAGCCATGCACCAAGAAGAGGGGTCTGTTTTCTGTAACTGATACATAAAATGACAGGGTAATGAATTCTTCTCACAAGCTTATATAAATGGAATTTTTTCCATAAGATAGCAAATTCTTACAAATTGACAATATAAACATAAACAATGCACCAGAAGATTAACTAGTGGCACGGCCCATATAGATAATCCCAACAGAATACCTCGCAAACTGACAATACATACATAACTAATGTGCCATATCCTCAATGTGTCCTGGAAATAAATTTCACACAAGTTCGACGAACTGTCAACATTAACTGACGGTTTTGTCAACTATACATGAGTAAATTTATTTTTATTTATTACATTTGATCATTTTCAATTACCAAGGTGAAATTTTGAAGTGCAAATTGTCTCATTTCCGTCTACCCAACAAAATTTTCATTGCATATAAGATTAAGAGAGGAATGTTCGTGGTGGGCATGAGGATAGTAACTAACATTTCTTCTTCTGCCAATCAACAAAAAGAAGAATAAAAAAACCCAGAACCTTACTTTCCTTGCTCCAGTATGACCTTTAATTTTCCCAACTTTATTTGTTCTTTTGACCATTGGTCTACACAAAATTGATTAACTTACGTACCCAGCTAAGAAATGAATTGTGATTTTCTCTGAAATCAATAGTAAAATATTTTCACAATTATAAAACCCAAATTTTCATCCATTCAAACTTTCATTTCTCTGCAACCAAATATAAGTAAACATCCATGCATTTCATAAAACAAGAATTTAGAGGTGTTAACAACAACAACAAGAACCAGGTAAGATCAGTTAAAAATTAAACAAAAATGAAGAAAAATACAATTAAAAAAACACGGAAAATGGTCGTTAAGCAGAGCACAAGTCACAACTAGTTTCTACTGGATTTTCTCGGCACCCAAACAAAGCCAAAAAGGTGAAGAGTCAGAGGTGAAGGATCAGAGTTGGAAGAAAACCCGAACCTGAGAGGATCGCAGAGGAACAGAGGCACAGTGAGGAGGAGTGCGAGCGAAGGAGTGTTTTCGATCGGTAAATAGGAAATGAAGGAGATATAAATGAGACCGCAGGGGAGGGACGATTAGGGTTTTTTAGAATGACGGTTTTACCCTGGTTATGCCTTTAAATTAACGACTTGGTCAATCTTGCGCCTTTGAGTTTGAGTTTTGAGTACGAGCAATGAGCAGGCTCTCTAGTTGACCCTGCAATTCACCAGTGACCCGGGTTGGTCAAAATGTTATTTTTCCGTCATGTGAATATGCTATTTGGACCATGTTTATTCAAATCTCATTTGGTTAAAAAGGCAAGTATATGTTAAGTTGATTTTCTTTTTGTTTATATTGTGATAAAAATTTATCAAATACTTATCACACTTTGACTGCTCTGACCAGAGGCAGTCAGTGCGACTACCTTGGGTCCATTATTCAGGAAGGCCCAAATTTATTTTTATTTTTATAGTAAGTATTATATTATATTAGTATAACTATTAACTTATTTAATATTTTGAAAAGAAAAGAAAAAGATCAACGATTTTTCCGCTTCTCAAGAAGAAGAATGCTTTTGTGCACATGTTCCTATTCCACTCCTCCAGATCGCTTTTACTTCTTCATCTTCTTCTTTTCTTCTTTCTCTTCTTCTACAGAGTTTTGAATCCTCTCCTAAGCCTCCATCTAAGCTGGTCCTTGTGAATCCTCTTCTTCTAGTTACAGGTTAAAATTATTTCTGTTGGTAGATTGGGGAGATTCCAAAATCCAAAGTGTGGGTTTTTATTCAGATTAATTTTTTTGTTAATTTGGACAGGTTAGATCTTGGTTGAAAAATAAGAGTGAGTTCACCACTAAGTTTAAATATATATAAGGGCCTAATTTTTACTTTTGCCCTGGGCTCTGAAAAATTCAGGACCGACACTGCTGCTCATAGCAGAGCAATACCAAACTACCAAACTAGTCCATAGTCATTCAACAAATTCGTCTTGGTATTCGAATACCGCATCTGCAATCGTCATTAGTCAGTTTAATTGACCAACCCACACCGATCGTTGACTTTTTGGGCAAGCAATTTATCGTCCACAAATTTGGTCGGGAATTGCCAGTTTCTAGTATTCACGATTCAACCGAACAACAATAAAAAATTCTTTAAAATATTTTGACACCCGTCTTTACATTACTAGACCTTTAACACCGTTTACTCAAAAAAAAAATTTAGTTGAACATAAACATAATATAAATAAAATAAATAAAAACTCATATCTACATCCAAACATGTTACCCATATTACTTCCTCCGCCGTATCTTTATGGTTCATAGTCGTCAGACTCTTTCATGGTCATGTACTTTTTCGCGAAAACTACAAGGGACAAAATGAGCCTCTTCATTTTCGGATAGCGAGTCTTTGTATCAAGGAGAAGCTGAGCTGACTGCTGAGTTTGACACCGCCAGATAGACAAACATATGTTCTCCTAGTACGAGTTTTGAAAGCATGAGAGGTGAAGTGAGGTAGGTCATCAAGTTTTGAAAAGCTACTTCGCACATCCCACTTATCTATTTGTCCTTTCATCAAGGCATTTAAGAATGCCTTGCACTTGTCAGTGACCTCGAAAGAAATCGGTTGAGAACTGCTACTCTGCCCATTAGACTTTGTATCTCCTTCGTTGTGGCATGCGAATTCATGTTGAGGATGACCTTGGTTTGATTTAGATGTGCTTGGATGCCTCTTTAGGTGACTAAGAATCCCAAAAATCAG
This sequence comes from Prunus persica, assembly GCF_000346465.2. Classification (NCBI taxonomy): domain Eukaryota; kingdom Viridiplantae; phylum Streptophyta; class Magnoliopsida; order Rosales; family Rosaceae; genus Prunus; species Prunus persica. The sequence continues at coordinate 14,718,379 of NC_034011.1, read as the reverse complement.
CCAAATGAGACTCCAAACGTGCACTTCCTCAGGTTCAACTTCATGTGGTACTTTTAGAGTAGGCTGATGGCTTCAGCAAGATTCTTGATGTGATCTACTCGTTGGGGAGCTTTGACTAGCATGTCGTCTACGTAGACCTCCATAGTCTTGCCAATTTGCTCTTTGAAAATTTTGTTCACGGGCTTCTAGTACGTTGCTTTTGCATTCTTCATCCCAAAAGTAGCAATATGTGCTTATTTCGATTATGAAAAAATTCTGGGCTTTATCGTCTTCATGCATCATAATTTGATTGTAGCCGGAGTATGCATCTATGAAGCTTAGCAGTTGGTTACCGGAAGTTGAATCTACGAGTTGATCAATTCTTGGCAGGGGAAAATTGTCTTTCGAGCATGTCTTGTTAAGGTCGGCGTAGTCCACGCACACTCTCTTCTTGCCTTGGTCTTTCTTTGCCACTAGAACAACGTTGCTCAGCCACTTTGAGTAGGAGACTTCTTCAATAAAGCCGGCAACTAGGAGCTTGTCAAACTTGGCTTCAATGATGGCAACTCGCTCGAGCTTGTTAAACTTGGATTCAAGTTGTGTCTCTTCTGCACTACTGGTTTGCTGGCTAGGTTGACATGAATGTGATGGCACATGATCTGTGAATCAATGTCTGGCATGTTATATGGCAACTACGCGAACACGTCTTTGTTGTTTTGGAGAAAGGTTGTTAGCTCCACCTTTTCCTTTGGGCTTAGGGGCATGCTGATCCACACTTTTCTTTTTGGCTTATCAGGATCAAAAGGTACTAGCTCAACGTCCTCCTCAGGCTTTCATCCTTCTTCAAGACCTCCAGACGGATTCCCTCGTCTTGGTCCTGATTTTTTAAATTCCTATTGGGGAATGACTATTCCCTTCCTTTTCTTGTCTGCTCGACTGTCAGGAAAGGTATTTGCTTCCTCCCCTACTTGTTCTACTCTTTTCAGATCTGCTTGACTTATAAAGACGAACTGGGCTTGCTTACTTTCTTGAGCCCTTAAGCTAAGCATTTTCTCTCGTCATTGCCAGATTGCTATTAATCTGGCGACACCGCCCCCGGTCATTTGGTAGCGGATTTTCTGGTTCCTGGTAAAAATGATGACATTGATCTTGCCAATCTACGGTTTGCCTAGGATACCATTGTAGGGGAAACCTCGTCGATGATCATGAATGTCTGAGCATTGATCACTGTTGTGGAGTAGACATCGAGCTCTACCATTCCTACAATGATTGAGGTTGCTCCGTTAAAGCAGTTCAGCGACTTGGCTGACTTGTTGATCTTGGCCTCCATGCCCATCTGTTGGACTACCGAAAGTTGTAGGATATTAGATGAACTACCCTTGTCTACATGAATTCACTTGATCATAGCTTGCATGGTTTGGATGCTTATGACGAGGGCGTCATTGTGCGGTAGATCAAGCTCAATCAAATCTTTTTTTTGAAAGTCAATCACGAGATCGTCTTCAATTGCTAGGCAGTTGATTAAAACTTGGGAGATGACAATGGCTTGTTTAATTTTCCTCTTCTTTTCCTTGCGAAGATTCCTCGGAGTCAGCAAAGAACATATTAATCTGTATGACCTTCTGGGAAGGCTCCTTAGCGGCATCGCGATCCTTGATCTGCTTGAGGGCTTTATTAGTCACCAACTCTGACAAGACCTGACCCAAATTCCGCTTTGAAATCCGAGCCGGACCCTATGCGTGTCTGACACCTAGCGGATGTCGGGCACGAATGACCTAATTGCCCTTCCCTACAAAGCACGATAAAATAACAAGGTTGACTCCTACCGAAAAATCGGCAGAGTCTCCTTTGTAACTGGATCAATACCAAAACATTTATACCTGCCAAACAAGCATATATACACAACCAACTGCCAGCATACGTATATATACATTCCAACAGTTAAATTATAATTCTAGGGCAAATTATTAGAGCAATTACTAAGAATTTACAAAGGAGTTAATTCTTTTACAAAAAAAAGTCCAACATCAGAAAGCAAAGCGCATAAGGTGGAAAACGGCCCGGTGGTGGATCACTGTGCACGCATACTGCCTGGGGGCGCAAAACATTAAAAAGGTGAGTGGACCCGAAAACAAAGTTTAGAAAAATACATATGAACATACTAATCCCACTGTAAAACCAGTTATACAAACTAAATCATTTTCTTTATTATATTCGTACTGAAATCAATGCACTCATATAATTATACATATATATGCCAATCATACTCATGGTCAACATTAATTTCTTAAAAGCATTGAAAACAGTTTAAAACTACCACCTAGGTGTACCCCTTATTTCCGTCAATTCCTAATATCCGTCAATTCCTCGCATCACCATGGGTGACACGTGCTCGCAGGTCTCAGTGACACAAGGTCAGTCTGAGCTGTAACTCGCAGGATTCAGGGGACCGTAGTAAGCCTGATCCGCATTACTCGCTTCACGCAAGTTCGGGTACCATAGAACTCGTAGGGCAACTGTCAAGCATGCTGACTAAACTGAAGGCACCCAATAAAATTCGAAGGCAACATTTGATCTGAAGGCAACTTATTTACCAAAGGCAACATCTGTATATCTGGATACCTAAGGTGGTTTCGGAAAATATAAAGTTTCTAAAGAAAATCTGCTGAATAACTGAATTTCTGTAAACTCTAAAACTCTGCTTCCATTTATCTGATAATTAACTAGAATTTCTTTTCTTATGATATTCCACTCGGCAGCATGCAAAACAAAATATTTAAAAGCATATAACAGCTTATAAAACACTAATCTTTGAATAAAACTTATTCAAGATCAAATACTATAACTGAACTGCTTAAATTTATTTATAAAAACAAAGAGTCCACTCACTGGTAGTCCGTGCTCGCTGGACCTCTTGAAGGTCCCTCCTACGGATCAACTGGTACCCGGGTGCCTGATTCAATTACCATAATATTCTATTAATACAATAGTCAATATAGTATTAATTTAAAAATCCTGACCCCCGACTCCTAGAAGTGTGTGCGTCATATTTAAGTTGTTGCTATGCCCATAAAAGCTTGCCTTCCACTTTGAATAGTTTAGAAGTATCTCGGGACTCAAAAAGCGCTAAAGTCCCAAAAGTCAACCCAAGACTCTGCGGGTCCACGACCTCAAAATTATGATCCAGAAGTCTCTAAAAGTGTCAATATACCTAGGACACATGTCCTGAGGGGTTGATCTTGATCGTACGGTCGGATTGATCATGATCGTACAATCGCATTATTTCTAAAACCCTAGCCCTAGGGTTTGCGATTTCGGAGTATCCGGGACTCCGATTCACGATCAGTCGAATCCTAAATGATTCTGGAATTGTCTAGAGTAACATATCTGAAAAAGATTACGATCCAACGACTCAACAGTATTGAACCCGAAAATAGCACAATATGTAAAATCCGTTTGAGGCTCAAACGTTATCCAAATTGAGATCCGCAAATTCCTACGCACTCGCAACAACACAAGGATCATTCTAAGACTGAAAGTGAGCTCCACTAAACTGCCCACGAGCTGTCACACACGCCGGCAGCGAGTGGGTGGCTTGATAAATTTATGGCGGTAGGAAAATCTCTAAACCGCTAGCCCAAACTCTTGTCCTAGGTAAAACACCCTATTTAGAACCACTTTTGTTCTTGGACTTACCCCAAAAATTGGACGGAATTTCAAACTCAAAACTGGCAAAACTTTGGATCGTGATTTGATCTATCTAGGCTAGAAATCGTTCCAATCCTACCCAACCACCAACTAAGTCATGAAAAATAGGTAAAGATTCATACCTTACTCGACTGATTTGGTGGCTGGAGGAGAGAGCTCGAAAGCTTGGAAGTTTTGTCAAAACCGGCTGGGTTTTGGACCTTTTGTCGAGCGGCAGGGAAGGTCGGACTTGGCGGCGGAGCTGACGTCGGTGCGATTGGGTCCGGTCTGACGGGTCGGGGCGAGGTGTAGCGGTGCCTAGGTGGTTATGAAGGTTCGGCTGGGGAAGGGCTCAGGGGAAGGAGGCTGCGGAGAGAAAGAAGAGAGACTGAGGGAGAAGGGAGAGAAGCGGGGTTTTAAAATTCTGACTTTTTAAATTACCATTTTGCCCCTCTACGTATTTTGACCGTATTTTCTTCGCTAAAACTCCGATTCGAGCCCACTTCGTGTCTACGAACTCGTTTCATCTTGCTCTACGCAACGGTATGTGTAGAGTTGTCAAATTCCTGCTCGGTCAAAAAGTCAACTTTTCTTTAGTAAATTATTCTAAGAGCAAAATTGTCTTTTCTCTTAATAAATTCATAATTAAATATTAATTAAGGTTTGGGTTATTACAAACTCCATGCAATGACCTTCTTTTACGAGCTCTTCGAAGTACATATTCCAAGGAAGACACAGTACTTGTTAGTACTCTTTCCTTCAAAGGTGGTGGTCTCCTCAGTCAAGGTTTATCCTTCAGTTGGGCCAAGATTTGATATATCAGGATAGTGAACTTCATATAGCCTTCATCTGCTACTGCGCCACTTTAGGATAGTGCTTTGCACTTTCCTCCATAGTTCCTGCTGCTGGGCTTATCACCTCTCTAACCTGCCTCATTGGGTGGTTGTTCGGCTTGTTTAGCAGACTTCTTTACGGCAATTCGATCGTCGTCCTAGAGCGCATAACATTCCCTAGTCACAAAGACCTCTACCAGAGTCTGGCTATGAGCAATAGTCAGCTTGCGATATAGGTCGTGCTTGGCTGTAAACCCTTCATGAAGGTAGAGAATGTGATTCGATCATCGCATCCCACAATGTTAGCTTTCTCTGCCTTGAATCTTTTGATGTAGTCTCAGAAGGACTCATCATGCTTCTTGCCCAAGTTGAACAATTGGTTGGCTTGTTTCTTGATCTTCTGGTAGAAAGTGTAGTCCTTGGTGAAGACAAAAGCCTACTCCTTGAAATAGCTGATTGACCTCAATGGCAGGGTATGGAACCAATCCTAGGCTGTCCTTGTAAGGAAATCGTGACATGTTCGTGCACTGAGCTTGCGAGGGACCCTCTGCAGCTTGTCTTCGTGAGTTGGCTCTTCCAGACCTAGCAGGTGAGCGTCTTTCTTCATGTATTTCATAGGGATGATCGTAAGATCTTCGGGGGCCTAATCTCATGTGAATGCTTCTCTACATCAGATCATAGGCCCAACCTTTCGTGCACATTGATCCTTAGACTTAATCTCGATCAGAGACTTGATCTACTTTAAGCAGGGATCGCGGATGCTTACGACATGCCAATGTGCTGAGCAACACACTTTTGTCCTTCTCCTGGCCTGTTTGCTCCTGCTATACCTGCATAGGACCTCTCGAATCGCTTGCAATTTCGAAAATGTTGAAATCTATTTTTGCGTTTTTTAAGACAAAATGGTTCTAAGAGCACCTTCAAGTGAGATGTCAAATACCAAACATTAAGTTTAAATTTGATGGCTGATGTGGCAATTTGACATCTTACACAGCTTTACACTCCACCCGATATGTCAAATTAAATTATTATTTTATTACATTTTAGTGTTGATTTATTTTTAATTAAAAAGAAAAGAAAAGAAAAGAAAGAAAAATATTCATTTGACATCTTTCTTTCAGGATGTCAAAAATAACATCTCAACCTCCAGCCTTCATTCCACATCGACTTTGACACATCAGTTGGAGATGCTCTAAGTTATTTTCAAATCCCATTTTAAAAGGCAAAACGTCATTTTTGGTCCGTGTAATTTGCTAATGCTGCCATAGTTTTAATTGTCAATTTTATCCTTGTAGTTTTTCCATTTTGTCAATTTTATCCTTGTATTTTCAATATGAAGCAATTTAAGGTCACGTTTCAGTTTTGGTCAAATTTTTTTCCAATTCCGTTAAGTTTTGACCACATGGCCTTCACGTAGAGGGGTATTTTGGTCCACTTGAGCCAAATTCCTCCCAGTTTACCCAAATTTTGAATAGGAGATGTAAATTTTTTCGAAACCCAAAACTCAAAAATCGTGCCTAAAGTGAATCAAAAGAACTTCAGCTCGTGTTTGATCATTAGATTGGCTCAAGTGAACTGAAATACCCCTACACGTGAGGGTTGAGGGGTGATGGGCACGTGGTTAAAGTTTAACGAAATTTGAAGGAATTTAACAGAAATTGAAACGTGTCCATGAATTGTTTCAAATTGAAACTACAAGGATAAAATTGACAAGATTGAAAATACAGGAACCAAATCAATAAAACCGACAAACTAGAAGGACTAAAAGTAAACTTTTACCTTTTAAAAACCATTCTGCCAAACACCAATTTCGTTTTTACAAAAAGAATGATAAGCCTATTCCTTAGCCTTGGCAAGCAAATATGCAAATAATGCTTGGCTTCCTGAATTCAACAAGACGGGTTGTTTACCAGCCCGAACGACTAAATCTCAAGCTCTGGGAACAAGCCACATTATGAACTAAATTCAGCTTATCATAAGTTAGTGCAGGCGACGTCTAGAGGAGAGAATATTGTGCAGGGCCGTTCGTGCCGAATCAACTATCAAGTTAAGGGTTTTTTTTTATAGTCAAGGTAACAAACAGGATTAACCATAGAGGAAAGGAAACTGTCAATGAGAAAGAACTCAATTCATCACAATTTGGCTCTAGCTCAATCTTACTCCAAGCTGACCTAAGATTCAATCGAGTTAGGGGCTTATCAGAATTCTATAACAAGCATTGCCTCAGTATTTGTAGGTTCATAAACCTTGCATCTTAGGGCTTACCGGGATTTTATAACAAGCATATGTAAGTTCATCAACATCCTTGTCGCTTATGAATGTGAAGATGCACAAAACATATATGTCGTACAAACAGCTTCAAAGCCGATGCCATTTTTTCTTTTTTCCTTTTAACCATGATTGAAGACAATTACTCATCTTTCAACCTACTTCTAAAAATGAAAACGTGCAGAGGGAACCAACTATTGATGGGATTAATAAGGATTTGCACCTATGGAATTGCTTACTAAGATATACATTATACAACAGTGCAAAAAAAAATTATTGGCTAGAGTTGGCCGTTGCAGAATCAGTTACAGTTTGGAATTTGATTTGAGTCTGACCCTTCTTCTGAAGGTGCACTCAAGCTGATTATGGATTCAATACCCAACCTGAAATGGAATACAGAGAGGCAGATTCAGAATTTATGAAATATTACATCATCATTTGGAAACTGGTGGGAATAGTTCATCAAAAGCCAAAAAACCCAGTGAATAAATTTGCAGAAAGTATGAATACACGTTGAACATTATTTTGGGAAAGAGATGTGTGGAACTAAAAAATCATTCAACAAAAAGAATATTTAAGATGAAAAGGGCATCTTATGGTCGTTGAATTATTAAAAATTCACGTTACTAGATATCTTCAAATCACATGGGAAAATCCATGCAACAATTGGTATGTAAAGAATTAGCCTCTTATAAATTAAGAAAATCGTTGGAGCAGTCAACCCCTAAAAACTCATATTTATACTGAAGTGCTTGCATGCTATCAAGTGAATTTACCAAGATTAGTGAGTTGGGCGATGTCAGTTGATCCTATACGTGATATAGACAGAGTGATGGATCAGGCTGGTGGCAGTGGACGCCGACAAGTTGGGCACTCCATCTTTATATCCATCCACCTTTGTAAACAACCTGAATGAAAGAAATGGTCGCATGGTGTCACCTGCAAGTGAAATAGGATATTAGATCAAGTACGTATGTCTAGGAAGTTGTTACCATATAAAATATCCCAACACTGTACCATGCAATCATTTGAACGCTGCGTGAGATCAACTGCAGTCATGCAAATGACACAGTCTGTTGTGTGATGTGTATCCTGATCGTACCTTCTAAAGTAGCTATATTTTTCAGGTAGAATCTGCAAACCATCAAACAGAAATGATATGTAAAAGTGACTTTGTCAAGGTAAAATAGCAATTACACTTCCACAAGGAAACCTTGTTGCAATAACTGCACCTCAACGAAAGACAATTTAAGTTTAAAATATATATATATATATATATATAATATATAAGGCTATTGTTGTATTCAAACAGCCCTTGCAAACTTCAAATATCTTTGGAAAGAGCAGCAGAGAATCATACATGTGCACCTCTATAAACACATGCACTGATATAGAAAGAATGCCAAGGTGTGCTACAAGCTGACATAAAGTATATTATTTTCAAAATACAAAAGAAATTCAAAACTTAATACAAAATTTGTGTGTTAATAACGGATAGTCTACAGATCTTCAAGATGAAAATTCAAAAATAATTTAGTGACAATTCTTTTTGTAATCATATGTTAATATTCTTATGTGATAACAAGTTAACAACCATGCAACTGCAAGAAGAAATTTGCATTATAGTCCAAAAGAATAAATCTGCTCCTAGCTTGTGGAAGTTCCACAACATGTTAACCATATAATTAACATTCCTTATCAATGCAGCAATTAGCTTGTGCGTGTCATTATGACATAAAAAAGGATGTGAACAAGAATGAATTTCTACGAAAATATAGATGACAAGAGTTGCATCAAACCTGACGAGGAATGAACCACCGAGAGCCAAGATAGTGCTGAAGAAGAAGAATTGATGCTTGCAGTCCAATAAATACACCCAAACAAATACACCAGCTCTTGTCGGGCTCAATACGCATGAAGTTGTTAGGGCAACCAAATATGTATAACGGGATTGCAAGCCGAGTAACAGTCATGCCTAAGATGTAATGAGGATGCAATGGTTTCCTCGAATCACGAATAACATTGGTGATTATTTGTGGTATCCAAAATGAGTACATAAGGAGAAGAATAGGTCTCAGGAAGTTATGGAACTCATACATGAACAGAATGCCTCCCAAAAGGATCCCATCTGCAAAATAGTTATACAGTTAGATAAAGCCTGAAGTTTGAAACAAAGAATCATATAATATGATTATTTCAGTCAACAGTTTAAACCTAAAATGGAAATCAGCGAACACACATCAAGCATAGTGGATATCAATTCCATCTACGATCTATTTTTCTCCATCATGATACCCAAGATTAAGGATGATAACCATGTCATTAGGTATATCAATTTAGATAGTATTTGTTCTAACTACATCAGTATCTCAGAGAACTGCATTGATACATTGGATGATAACGACATCATTAGGTATATCAAGTTAGATAGTATTAGTTCTAACTACATCAGTATCTCAGAGAACTGCATTGATACATTGAAAGAAATTTTGATCAGTTCATGAAGAACATCTTCAAGATGCATGGAGCTTGAGGGACTGTTTGCACATCTCCAAAGTCAACCCACTCATAGCCTAGGTTGATAATTGTTTCTTGCCATTAAATTAGTCAAGTTTATGAACCATTACATATTTCTTGAAATAACAAGAGATTTTATGAAAACCCTCACCCAATTTTCTTCCAGTCTCTTTTGGATGGAAAATTTCAACCTTATTATACTGGGTAAATGTTACCAAACAACTTATCAAACGGCCTTAGAAAATCAGTTAATAAGGGTGTAAATAACCCTAAACCCTAAACCCTAACATTATTCAGCTAAAAGAAAAAACTGATTTTAAGTGATCTGACAGTTGTGTGACATTTTTTTCTTTCGAACTTTTGTTTTAAGCTACATACTTCTTCCTAGAGAATATAGAGAGATTTACTTCAAAAATTGGATATTAATGGATATGTAGAACCCATCTGTATGTGTGCATAATTCCCAATAAATGCTATTAACTCAAAAGTTAAACCATAAGTCGATGACGTGGCATTCCAGATGAAAACAAAGCATACATTCCAGAATAGCACTTACAGAAACGGCTATATAAAACTGAAAGCTCACGCCTCATTGTCTCCCAACCTTCTCCACTATTTGTCGGCCTACTAGCTTTCCATATAGCAAGAAGATATCTCATCTCAAATATTGAGAAGACAACAAACTTGAAAAAAGCGGCAGTCGCAAAAGCATTAAATAAGGATTCTGTATGAACAAGAAATAAGGCAAAAAGGCACAGTTAATAGGGAGAAACAGGAAATTAAGGTTTCAAAAGGACCATCCAATAGGTGAAATTTAAAGTGTCATGAATACATGAGATGACCATAAAGGTTGCACAAAGTATTAAATATCCTACCCCACCATCCTGAATAATAACACTAGAAAAAAAAATACAGAATGGTTAATAGTATCAGAAGGATATGCAAAAATGTTCTAATTCCTGACTCTGTCATGTACTCTCCCTTGGGGTCTTGAGAAAAATTTATTTACGTGAAATTTTGAACTTTGCAGTGCAATTTTAAAGTGCACATCAGGTATTTATGCCCTTCAGAAATCTAGTTTCCAAAAGCTACTATAAATGAGTGAATTAACCCTTCAAAGTATCCAAAACGCTACTTCTTAGCTATCTGTATCCGAATGGCAACTGAGTACCTTAGATGATTACAACAACTTCACCTTTTGTAGTAAGTATAATTACAACAGCTTCATTGCAACTGTCGTACCAGAGTTACCTGGTTTGCCCATATCCCTTATGACACCTGATCCCAATCGCACAATTCCAAAGAGTGTGTTCAGGACCCAGTTGGATAAGATGATGAAGTGTGGCAGGAATAGGAAGATGGTTACCAATCTGGTTGAGGAGTGGTGTGGGTTTGGGTTTGGTGTGAGTCAGATCAGTAAGATCCAAGGAAGAAGATGAGAGGTTGAAATTGAATAGCCCCAAGACTCGTTGAGAAGTGAATACACCGAGCCAGGTAGTATTATGTCTTACAACTATATTAAAACTTCTAAGATTGGAAACATTTACAAACAAGCTGATAATGATAAATCACTAAACTTACCAACAAGTATCCCTGCGGTCAAATGTAGAAGGCAAAGATAAGCATCCATGATAGCCTGTTGGCCAATCATTAGAATTGAAACTTTGGCAGCACCCTGCAAAAGGCCACTGTGATTACTTCTGTCAAGTAAGAAAACCGAAATGATAAATACCGTACTTATAATACTAATGACAGCATGTATTACTAAAATCCATATTTTTTCTTTCTGAAAGTATGTTTAGACAAAAATTCTTACCGACTGAGTGTTGCTATGTTCCATTTGGCGAATTAAGAGAAGAACTTGGAGAAAGGAGACCTGAGGAAATACGTTAAGGAATACTCCTACACAAAAATGGCATATAACATTGAAATCAACCTGAAAGACTGCTGATGAATAAAGGATACAAAGGTGACCATCAAGGTATAGTTCACTGCTTTGTTGTAGTACACCTCAACGTTGACAGAAGTAGCATTTAGTACCAAGGGTGAGAAGCAATCTCCATCATCATCCACTGCAGGACTCTCCATCAATGCTTCTATGTGGTAACGATCACGATCACCATCTAATGGAAGATATGTAGCCAATTAGTAATAAGTATGGAATTTTCAAAACAAGATAAGAATCAGAAGATGGACATACACGACGATCATAGTTAATTACATACTCTCCATTTGGCAAGCAGGATAGGATCGGATTAGACTAGAAGGATTGGATTATTTTTAGCATGTTTACTTACTCGGAATGGGTATTGGCTCCCCCTGTGTTTAACACATGGGTAAATTATTCCAATTATTGGCATCCCATGCGCTTACTAACACATGAGGAATAAAAATTATGTGGGCTCCACATTAAAATCCATAATCCAATACCTGAAAAACCAGGAACTAGATTGATTAGGGTAGTTGATCCTGTACCCATTCCTTCTCTCCCCTATTCTTGAATTCCCCGATTCATGATTCCCCCATTCCAAGTAAGTAAACATGTCATCATTGGGATGGATCAGATCTAGCCTTTCACTTGAGATGTGTTTAGATATGGGGACGGGGGAGAGGGGAAATTCCATAAGACATGCAATTTTATGCAAAGTAGCTTCTCAATTATCCAAAACTAAATTATTTCTTATCAAGTTGCCAAGAAGTGTGTAAGTACATTTTGCAGATACTGTATTTTTTAAAGTTCTCAGAAAAGGATGGTAAGGAAGCACATAAAGGAAAGAAAGAATCCATACGCTGAGAAAACTCAAATACCATTATGTGGGGATGAGACACGTGAAATTTGGCCCGCAATTTCTATATTACAATGTTTCTCCATTTCATAAATTGGAGCTGCAGTAAGAGCAAATGAAATTAATATAACATCATAAAAGCAATATGAAGGTGAGTTCATAGCAGAGTAGGATAAATTACAATGCCTTTTCCTCCATATCTTATCTCGAGGAGAATCTTGGAAAACCTGGGAAGAGAAAACTCCAAGCTGTTCAAAGAAATTATGCATGTAGCATGTGAGAACTCAAAACCCTCTTCAGTAGAAGTATCATGTATATCATACCGAAATCTAAACTAGTGTAATTAATGGTAGCAGTCTTGGAACATGAAACCAAACCCAGGTGAAACATTCACTGCTTCTTTGCTTTACAATATCTCTTTTGGCAATTAGTATATGAATTACCATTTAATGAATCTAGTGAAACATTTTATATTATGAATATATTAATTAAGGACAGCAGATCAAAATAACCCCAAGTTAAATCTAGTGCACTAAATTATTTGAAACACAAATTTGAATTTAAGCAATAAATAAAAATGGATTGATAGTGGAGAGCTTAGAGAATAGAGGAGTGTGGCCATGTGGGGGATCTAAAATTCAAAGAAAGATACACTAGAATTAGGAAAATAAGATGGGACTCAACTGGATTCGGGAAGGCTGATAGAATAGGGCTTTTCTAAGCGTGTCATGTAATAAAGCTCATCAATTAGTTTTTTTTCCAAGGAAAAAAAAATTTTAAGCTTGAGTACAACTCCCCAGGGGCACCATGTACCTCCACCCCTGCCTCTGGCATTCCGGATGACAAAATTCAACATAAATGTAAACTAACAAGATATGACTAAGCACAGCAAGCGAGCACCATGACACAATGCATCATAAGATGACAGAAAATCATGTAGAGTTATTAGCCTGCGTAACAATGAGCAGAACAAAAGATGCTACCATATGATACGGATTTGACAACATATAATCTTCTTCTTGACTGGACTCTCCCTCTTTTCCACTGCCAAATGAAAGAGAATATGTATAACGGAAAAATTTAATTTCAAACCAGGAGCAAACAACGAAATCAACAAAGAGGAGACAAACTTTGATTAAGAAAAACCATGAAAATTACCTGTTAGCTACCATTCGAAGTTGTCTAAACGGCCATATAAATACACCTTCCACCTTGATTTGAACACCACCAACATTGTGTTCATTGTCGAACACATCATGGAAAATAATTACACCCTGTTGTCAGCCAACAGAAGAAACAGAAATTATTTATTAAAAACCTATGATAATAACTCGAAAAAACAATGCGAAAAACAAATACTAAGAATAAACATCTAGAGGAAGAGTGCTATCAATTGTATATCCTACAATTGAAGATGTTCCCAGGAACTACATCTAAATTAAATACTTGATGGCTTCAATATATCTATTAACTCATAAGGCAATGTAAAGCAGGTCATCAAGCTCAACAAGAAATGATAAAGTCCACATAAAGACTGAATCACAAATCAATAGCCACACTTGCTAAATCAAGTTAACGCTACAAAAACATTTGACTGCTTAAATCATGGAGAACATGTCCCATGAGGAGAAAATTTAACCAGGTTAAAAAAGAATCATGAGGCATTGCTGCATTGGCCTGTCCACAAGAGAAGGGCCCTCCTAGGTTCATGCCATTAGTGTACATGGAATCATCTGACTTTTAAATTTTGCATACACATACATTTATACAGAACTAAGTTCATTCATACATCAGACAAAAACCTCACCCACCCATCACCTGCATGCGGTATGTATAGATGTCAAACTCATCAACAAACAGATAACATGGCGTCTTGCAAATATCATTCATAACAACGGGGACCTTTATCGATAAGCACCTTTTATCTCATGGACGAACGCATGCTATTTACCACTTGCAGACATTATTTTGATATGACCGTCATTAAGGGTTCAAACTGCTCACCTGCACGTAATGTACGCCAGTTATTTTTGTTTGCGTGCTAACTAATTCGATGATAGAGTTGCCGTCGGATTTTCTAAAATCCGGAAATCTGGAAGAGCTATTTGCAGAATCAGGAAACTTCCAAGTCCCTGCAACTCACATGTAAAGAACACATCTAATCAGGTCAAGACAGAAACACCTGGCCAATGAATGGATTTTAAATTGAAATTTTGAATTTAGGCTCCATTAATGTATAAAGTTAAAGTGCTTGAATATAATGTTAACATTGCAGAAAAAGTGTGCACCTATGTGGGAGGAAAGAGAAAGAATACAAGCAGAAAAGATTCACTGTAGTAATAGTTAATTATTTAAAATTTTATATTGAATCCAATCATTTCGAATTTATTTCAAAGACATTTGATAGTATTTTGAATGATATTTCCTAAACAATGTAAACTTATTAAAACTCAAATCCATTCGTTTAAATCTCTCATCCAAACGTAGCATTATAGTGTATTCAACAATTTAAGTCAGTTGATGACATTGCGCTACTTGTAGCATGGCAAAAAATTCAGAAAGTTTAATCATAATTCCATTTCTTCACGTAAAGTGAACCATAAGATGCAAGCACCTATCAGGCAAGTATAACGAATTGAAAAATTAAGTGTTCATCCCAATGCATGTGACAAGTACATATCTCTATGCTTCATGTGACAGGCAATTTTAAGGACTCATTCAAATATGTTTTCTCTGCGACTGGGGGTGAAATCAAGTAAGTCTAAGAAAATATTATATCTTCTTGCATCTTCAATTAATTAAGTTTTGTTTGTTTATCACTGTTCCCAAAAAGCTTAAGCTGTTAGTATGTGGAACAATCATTTTAAACTCTTAACAGTCCCCCTCAAATGTGGGAGCCTCCTCCACGACTGGGACACATGGAATTCAATGTAATTTGGGAGGTTGCAGTTGCAAATATCATAACTCAAGATCTTCTGCTCTGATATAATGGAAAGTTTGTTGGCTTATCATTGTTCTCAAAACCTCAAATTGTTAGGATGTGGAACAACAATTACTTGTACTTGAACACAACTAAGGGGTTAATGTATAAACTTACTGCAATCCAAAGTATCGAAAATATAAAATTTCTCACAACCTTCTATGTAAAACTTTATCAAAACATCCATGATTTTGATTGGTATATACAACCTTTTAAGAAAACTAAAACCGATAACATAAGTAATTGTGAAGTTTTTCCAAACGTTGTTATTTTAAAATCTTTATTAAGAAAGCACCAATGGGAAGCATTATCTACAAAATCGTATACCTATTAGATGCTAACAATTGCATTGAGGGTTAAAGAATAGACAAAGGCATTAAATCTGTACCTTCAAACATATAACCAATAAGATCTTAGTTATTGAGTATTAGAAACCCTTAAATTTTTCTGACCAGCACAGTAAGTGATGTAGGATATGGGTGAATTGAGAATTTAGGTAGTAGCAGAAGCAAAACAATGAAAAACAGAAAATAGAACGAACAAGGATAGGTCTGGAATCCCTCCAAGGGTTTGGCTTCACACCAAGTAGTCCCCAATCTCTGGAAAATAAACTTTTCTTTATATCTCAACAACTCAACTCCCATAATGAATTACATAGAAGGTGTATTTATAATAATCTAACCCTAGAGTGAAAAGGAAAATTAAACTTATTCTACGTAAGAAATCCTAATCCAAATAAAATAGGAAACTTAGAAATCCTACTGAAATCTGGAAAAACTAAAAATCCTACTAAAATCTGGAAAACTTAGAGAACAAGTTAGAAACTAATCGCGGGAATACAAAATTGCCAGATTTAAAGACCAAATTAAATGATTTCCTCTTCCATCTCTTTCTTTTGTAAACCCTAATGGGTTTGACAAAGATGTCCTCATCAGTAAGGCTACAACTTGGGCGGGCAGAACCTAACTAAACAAATGCCAAAAGAAAGTAATAGCCAGCTAGGGCAAGGTTTGTTAACGTGTTGACATCAATTAATATCATTTTATCCATGCATGCTTCTATCTATCTCTCAAGTGAGTTTGAAGCCATTTGAATCAACCAAGTTTTAAGTTATCAAATAGTTTATCGAAGTCCATAAAAATTCCCCTTCAGGAATCATGTATATTCATAATAGCATGGTTAAAGCTACACAATCCCCTAAATTCTACGACTTCCACCCAATTACCCCAGCAATGAGCTTCATAATACAAAATTCTACGACCAGAGTAACAAGAATATCTTATGATTCAGTTAGTAATCAACAACTTTTGAGCAAGGAATGGCCGCAATAAGATCGTACAAAAATATAAAGTGACAAACCTCTGTAAGTTCCTGTTATGTTCCACGTAGAAAATGGACCCAAATCACTTTCATCCTTTCTTACAAATAGCCACTGCAAACAGACAAATGAGGAATTTAATTGGTTTCCTCCATTTTATGACATGAAAAAAATAATTAAAAAAAATTGGTCATAAACATGATGAGATTACTTCAGAAAAAGATACTGTAAATGTCTGCAGGTGCTGTAATTGAAAAAATTTATCGGTTAGCAGTAAACAACAAACTAAGCCTTTACGTGATTGAATCTTTCCTTTATTTTTCCTGTGGTTACAGATTTAATGAATGTACAAAAATGAAATTGCAAACTTAAACCTCAAGAATCAATACAAATAATAGAATAATACGCGTGAGAGAGAGTAAGCCAAACCTAAACACGTTATCTTTGGGCTACCAAAATCGTGTACAAATTATTTTCACTAGAAATAGAATGGAGTTTGTAAGATGCACAGATGAGCTTTATGCTGCCTAAAAATGAACTCTACCACGGAAGTAACCAGCAAACAGAGATGATTTCGTATTTCTCCTTGTTCAAATAACTTAAGTACTAATGGGTGGCTAAATCAACATTCAAATTATATGATACCAACCTACGTAACATAGTTTCAACTGCAGTTAAGTGAGGTAGCTGGATTCACAAAACAGAAGACAACAATAGATTTATGTAAAACTCACTATATCCAACTAAACTAACTTTGAATCATGATAGGCAGTAGAACTCAGAATTTTCCACTAA
This sequence comes from Prunus persica, assembly GCF_000346465.2. Lineage (NCBI taxonomy): Eukaryota > Viridiplantae > Streptophyta > Magnoliopsida > Rosales > Rosaceae > Prunus > Prunus persica. The sequence continues at coordinate 14,701,216 of NC_034011.1, read as the reverse complement.
ATAACTCAGAACCATGACTTATTAATCAGCTGGCATTTGAGCCAACTTCATAACAAGGTTCAGAACATGACCCTTTACGTTTTCTAGCAAGTATGTAGAACTTCTAACACCACTATTGAGCTCCTCCATTAACCTCATGACCTTTGATATTGCAATTATCATCGTATCTCCATCATTCCCATCAAAATTCACACACATAGCAGCACTTAGCAGATCAAAATCACATTTCCACATTGAAATTCAGAGTCTTTACCCTAAAACATCATACATTTCAATCACAAACAACCAAATACAACCAAATTAAGCACAAAAACAAAAAGAACCAAAAATTCTAATACCAACCTCATCACCCCACGAGCGAGCCCTTTCCCGCAAGGGTCTGAGACCCGCCACCGGCTGAAAAAGCACCAAAGCTACACACAACCAGAATGCAACCCAGTATAGAAACCTCAACTTCCTTCTCTGAGACCACAAAAACCCCAAAATTTTCACGACCCCCATATCCAAACTCAAGCAACCCATTCGAGAAATTCAACTCCGAATCTTCCCCACCAAGCCTCTTTGTTGGAAATGCAAGCGAAAGCGAGAAATCAAAGAGAATAGGAGAAAAGCCATTGGAGTACAGAGCTTAAGAGAGAAGGGTTGCTTCAATTAGAGTCAAACATAGGAACTACCAGCCGATCAAACAGAGAAAGAGAAAGCTCAACGACTAATTGACCTCTTAAGCAACAAAACTAATAACAACGGCAACAACAAAAGAGGACCTGAACAATTCTTTTTGGGTATTGATTTATAAAATAGTACAACTAATTATAATTAATTAATTAATTAATTAATAATAATTATGGGTTGGAGGTTAAGAGAGAAGGGTTTGAGAGCTTATGACAAAAGAAGCCGCGGGTGGTGTTTGTGTTTATGTTTTTGTGTGGAAATGGTGGTTGACATGTCCACTGGTTTTCTCGGTTTTGTGCTCTGGTTTTTGGTAAATGCAGGTCAGAGAGGGGAGGGCTTCGTGTGGGGAAGGTTGGCGTACGCGCCAAGAAGCACGTGGTCCTCACGCCTCAATTGAACCAAATTGGATTTTGATTTTCATACTTAACTTTTGTTTTTTCTGCACCCTTCGTCTTGTTTCTATCCCCAGATCGTTCGGTTGAAGAAATTTAAAAATGTGTAGGGATTCATAAATACAGAGTTTAAAATAATAAAAATTAATGTTCTATAGTTTGTAAAGTTTTTTATTAGAATAATGGATTTAAAATACGTAATTTAATCTTTATTTATGAAGTTATATTTTTTTAAACTCCTCCAAATTTCTATTTTTAAAAAAAATCCAAATACGATAATTAATTCATGTCAATTTACAAATTTAGACTTTTGTCAAAATTCTAAGTTTAATTCACATTTTACGTCATTTTAGAATTTTATGTAATTTTTAATTTCGTCATCCAAACGGAGGATAATTTTTTTTTTAAAAAAAAAATTACAAATAGAAACCACGAAGGCACGTAGACCCAAACAAGTCGAAAAAGAAAGGAACCGAACAATTCAAAGGCAAGCCCGACTCCCACAGCTTAGAAGGGCTGATCCCATGACCCAAATTTACAACGGCATCCACCGTGAAATTCGCCTCGTGATAGATATAATTGAAGGACAAATCTCCACAATGCTTTTGTGTCGGTTGGCAACATTTCTAATAAACAATAATAATAAATTATTTATTAGAGCATATATGTTCAGTAAGATAAAATAAAACAAATTAAAAATTATATAAAATCGAGGAAGGCGGAAGGATGTTTCGATACCCTCCTGACCCCTCTCTTCAATACCCAGCAACTAACCACCAAACCACCAAGACACCACCTTGTGTTATACTTGGATAATAAATCTAAGGCATTATACCCTCTCTTAATTCCTCCTAAACTGCGCCGCACCCCTCTCACTCACTCACTCTCTCTGGTCGACTAATACACTCTTCAGTCGGCGCCTGTCTCTTGAGGCCCCTAGCATCTTCTTCGCACTGCCAAACCCAAGCCAATCAAATCCACATCCAGGTTTTCCATTTGAAAATAAACGGCAGCTCCTGTCTCTCTCTCCTCCATGGCTCGTGTCTCTTCTTCCTCCTCTCTCCTTCTATGAGATTTTATGTTCTTCCTTTCTCTCTCTCACTTACTGAGACACAAGTCTTTTTTTTTCCTCTTATGAGACTGCATTTGCACCACTGTAACAGATACGACTGCCTCCTCTTCTTGACTGCATTTGCTGCTCCATTAAAGTTTACATATTGAAAAACTGAGAATCCCGAGCATAAAATAAGCAGAGAAAGCAAGAGAGAATGAAGCTGGACGTGAACATGTCGAGATACCTCTCCAAAGAGGATTTTAAGGGTTCTGACCGCCGTGGGAATGGGAATGAGAAATGTAAAAGCCTCTACTTAAATTTAAAGTTTTTCCCTGTTAAATTTATATATGTTTGATTTTATTTTTATCCCCAAAATCTCCCTAGGCTACAGCCCAGTATAACTCTAAGCGTAGTTTCAGCCCATGCTTTTTAGCTTGCTTTTTGAGCATTTCCAGCAAAGGGCCCAAGGGGGGAGGGAGTGGGGCGCAATCCCAATTTTTCTTTTCCAGCAGCAAAGATCTGCCGGGGCAAGATGTGGGGCCCAGGAAACTGGGCTGACCCGAGGAGGAGGCTGGCCCGAGCTCCAGCCCGAGGGTAAATGATGACGTCAGCGCCAATGTTAAAAAAAATTTGACGCGCCCGCACAGTCCCCCAACGGCACTCTTCCACGTGGCGCACTTCTGAGCGCTCCGATTCAATTTTTCCAACAATCCAACGGCAGCCATTTTTTTCCGAATAAAAAAATCGAACCCGCACCCCCCAACGGCTCTCTTCCACGTGGCTCCTTCTGGGCTCTCCGATCTGCTTTTTCCAGAAATCCAATGGTAGTCAATTTTTTTCCAAATAAAAAAATGAAAAAAAATCGAAAAAAATTTTAAAAAATACCCAAAAAATACTGAATTTTTTTCTACAAATACCAACCAATACTCTTCACTTTTAACACCAACTCCTCATACATTTTCTTCTCCTTCTACTATTATTCACTTTCTACTCAATATTTTTTCACTTTCAAGTTATTTTTTTCTCTATCATATTATGGGTTCTTCTAATGAAACCGGAGGGGCATGGAGCATGATGGAAGATGTTAGCTTGTGTGAGGCTTGGCTCCGAGTTAGTCATTGTCCCGTAACGGGCAATGAGATTAAATTCTGTCATATGTGGAAAAAAATTCGTTAGGAATTTTGTGATAGGGTAATTGGTTCGACTCGTACGGATCAAGCATTATCTAGTAGGTGGAAAATTCTTAACAAAGAGTTGGGGAAATGGAGAGATGCATTGATAAAAGCTATGGACAACCATAGAAGCGGGGAAAACCTTAGCAGTGAGGTAAATTATTTGTAATTTTTGTTTATTAATTTCTATGTCATATTAAATTTTATTTAAATGTTTCTTGCAATTTATATATGTTGTTAATATTTCTTGTATTTCCAATACTAATATGATGTTTCTTGCAATATTTATATTTTGTTTTGCATTTCTAATAAATTGTTAAAGTTTCTTGCGTTTCCATTATTTTTTTTTTAATACTTGTTGCATTGCCAATATTTTTTAAAGTTTCTTGTATTGCCATTTTTTTTTTATACTTGTTGCATTGCCAATAATTTTTAAAGTTTCTTGTATTGCCAATTTTTTTTTTTATACTTGTTGCATTGCCAATATTTTTTAAAGTTTCTTGTATTGCCATTTTTTTTTTATACTTGTTGCATTGCCAGTATTTTTTTAAGTTTCTTACATTTCCATTTTTTTTTTATTGATTATGCAAGCACAAATGTTTTTTTGTGCTACTTGGGGGGAGGGGGGGGGGGCAAAAAAAGTTTCAACCATACCCTATGTTGGGAGGTGGTGAAGAATTGTATGAGATTCCAAATTATTCCAACAGGTCCGACGGTAGTCTTGAACGAGACGCCACTCCATGAGACACCGGCATCGGATTCACCTATGGATTCCTCGATGAGTTAAGACTCGCCTATTGAAAAGGAGCCTAGGCCTATTGGGAGGAAGGCGGCGAAGGCGAAGAGAGGGAGTAGTTCTACCAAGAATGCATCTAAATTTTTGGAGGAACTTTCAAAGATGCAAGCCATGAGAATTGAAATGGACATGAAACAACAAGAGCACGATAGGGCAATTGATGTAGAATATGCAAAAGAAAGGGAGTATGTACGCCAAGAAAAGATTGAAAAAAAGGATCGGGAAACCATGGCCATGGATACAAGCCATATATCCCCTGAAACAAAACAATTTTGGAAGCTAGAACGAAGGGATGTTATGAGACGAAGACTTTTTCGTGACGATGGACCTAGCAACACGGATTGGTTAAATGATCAAAACCATTAAGTTAGTTTGCTTGCCTTTCATTTCATTGTACCATTAAGTTAGTTTGCTTGCCTTTCATTTCATTGTACCATTAAGTTAGTTTGCTTGTCTTTCATTCCATTGTATTTTTTGTTTTGTTTCAAAAATTAGTGGTAATTCATGTATTTTATTTTATGAGTTGTATTGATTTTCTTTTAGTGAATAAAGAAAATATTCAACAAAATTCCTTTTTATTCAAAACATTCCATACATAAAAAGCAAACACAACCAAAGCATAAAAAATAATCAAACCACAACTAAAGCATAAAAAAAAAATAAAGCATAACTAAAAATACAACATAAACATAATACATTAAAAAAAACATCTTCACTTCACTTCATTCACCTTCATTGCCTTTCACCGCTCACAAATACTCCATCAAGTCAACTTGACGGTGTTCATGAATATACGACGATTGCATCTCCGTGTAGCGCTCAATCATACGAGGCAAGAAACTACCGTCTCTAACCAAAGGATCATGCTGCACTGGTTCTCCATTTGGCCCCATGAATTTTTCATAAATTCGTGTTAAGGCCGTGTTCATGGGATCCGGTTCATACACTTCATCAGCATCATAATCATACTCGTCTTCCACAATCATATTGTGGAGGATGATACAAGTCATCATTATACTCCTAAGCACCTCCTCGTCAAATAGACGCGCCGTACCCCTGATAATAGCCCACCGGGCTTGAAGGATACCAAAGCACCTCTCCACATCTTTTCTGTACCCCTCTTGATAGGCAGCAAAAAAAATTCCTTATGGGATCGGGGATGTGGAATTGATTTCACAAATGTTGTCCATCTTGGGTAGATACCATCAGCTAGATAATACCCATTCTGGTAGACGGTATTATTGATTTGATATGTGATATTTGGGCCTTCACCTCTCAGAACATCATTGAACACTGGGGATTGACCTAGGACGTTCAAATCGTTTTCAAAGCCGGCAACTCCAAATAAGGCGTGCCAAGCCCATGCATCAAAACCAGCAACTACTTCGAGGATGATGCTTTTCTGCCCTTTCCGATTGCCATAATCCCCTTGCCAAGCAGTTGGACAATTTTTCCATTGCCAGTGCATGCAGTCAATGCTACCAATCATTCCAGAAAATCCACGAGACTCAGCTTTTTTTAGAAGCCGTTGCAGGTCCCTGAGCGTAGGTCTGCGCAGGTACTCCCTGGTGTACAGAGTTTCCACTGCATCACAAAATCGCACAAAGCTCTCCAAAATAGTGGACTTCCCAATCCAGGCAATCTCATCCACCTGATCAGCAGATGACCCATACGCTAATATTCGTATCACAGCTGTGAACTTTTGCTCAGGAAGAAGCCCCAAATTTCCAGCACAATTTTTTTTTTTGAACAAAGTATTCATCATAATTACAAATATCATGCATGACTTTATTGAACAAATGAGGTTGCATTCTATATCTCGCTCGAAAATGAACATCAGAGTACAGAGATCAGAGTACAGAGAATGTGGGATAAAATAATCTTTCAGAAGATTCTTACCCCGAGAATGTCTATGTCTGTCCACATTCGGGGCACGGCCTTCTCGTGAACCACGGCGGCTCTGGTTTTCTTCCTCCAGCAAAGCAACGGCCATGCCAAGTTGCTCATCTAGTTCTCTCTACACCCTTTTGCTTGCAGCTCGTCGACGCATTCTTTCTCTCCTTTCTCTCTCTTGCCTCTCCAAAACCTTTTGCATGTCTGCCATTGAAAATGGAGAATTAAATCTAAAATCTGAGAAATGGAAATGTAGAGAAGATCTGGTGTGGGAGGTATGAGTTGAGCCTCTGATTTTATAGAAAAATTTAAACAGATAGATATGACATGTGGCGCAATCTTAGATGGTGAAAATCTTATCTGAAATTTGAAATTCAAATGAAATTTAAATTTTAAAATTTATCTGAAATTTGAATTTCGAAATGTATCTGAAATTTATATGAAATTTGAAACCGAAAATCTTATCCGATATGAATAGTATTGACACGTAGGAACCTAAAAATCTTATCCGAAAATATTATCCAAATTAATTGTTTAAGTAAACAAAGTTGTGAAAAAAACAAAAAAAATGAATAGTATTTGCTATGGCAAGTCTAAACTGCTGGAAACACATTTTGCTGGGGGGGCTAGGACAGCCACTATTCAAGTGAATAGTAGCTGCCCTAGGGCTTCCCTTGCCATGGCAAGGGGCTAACTGGTGGAAATGCTCTTTCAACTCATTGGTAAACTTTGTATTTATTTTCCAATTTTGGTTCTTTTAGATTGATGACGACGAGAAGGTCTTCATGATTGGTTTTCCACAAACGGTATCTGTATCACGTCATAATGCACAGATGTAAGAACTGTTTATTGTAACGTCTGATTGTTGATTGTTAAAGTGATTTGATTTGTTTACTTGCCGGATAATTTTGTTTATCAAATATCATATTCTCATTTTAAGAAGTTTCCATGTTTTAGGTACATGTAATAATGTTTTCACGGGTGAGCTAGCTGAAGTTATTAGTTTAAAATTTAATGATTTTGTTTTTTTGTTTTTTTGGTACATCCAGATTCTATAGTCTTTCTAGAAATAAAAGCATATATTAAATCATATAAACCACACTAGTTCGCTAATGAGGTCTAACCCAGTGGAAAAATAGCCTTAACATACAGACCATTGGTTTCGGGTTTGAACCTCCATGGCACCTTGATAGCGTGTGCGTGTGAGAAACCCCTCTACCAAGCACGAGATGAGCCCAAAGCAAGCAAGAAGGGATGACCGGGTGACTCTTCTAAAGGAAGAAGGGATTCACTAATGCCAAGAGAGAAATTAGGGCTTTTTTCGATTATAAACACGCAAATCACTCAAGTCTGACCAAATATACAGATACTATAACTTTAATGAGTCCATTTGACTTTAATCAAATTCAAAAGCAAAATTTCTCAGCTTATATATAGGGTAATATTTCTTCAGAAATGGGCCATTGATTGGTGCATCATAGACTCGCCCATTTCGGTCACTTAGTTTATGAGCTCCTTTCCCTAAAACTTGATCAAGTGTAAATTTGATCTTAATGACCTTGGCCAAAACGCTCATTTTGGACCAGTGCAATTAAAGTTTTGTTTTTTTTAAAAGTGGGTTGTGGGGTGAGACCTTTTTGTGCACCATTTACGTTACAACACTGTATATTAAATTAATCAACCTACTCAAAACATACATGTGTAATGTGGATTATGCAAATTTTCCAACCCAAAAAAAAAATCATCAATGAATCCTTTTCTAATTCATTGGAAAATATTTTTATTTTTTCATGAATTATATATAAATTTGTACGAGTGTTTTTTGTCTAAAATTTTTTGAGAACTTTTAGATGTTGACTCCCCAACAGAAATGTTTAGATGTTATTTTTTGGATTCACCACTGAATGTACACAAAATCAACTAATTTATTTCATACTACTTTATCTGTGAAAGAAAACCATACATTACATTATTTATGTTTACTACATTATTATTTTTAATGGTGGGGCCGAGCTATCGTTTGGGTGCAGGTGGCTTGAGGGGGTTAGGTGCTCTCTGCTGAGGAGGGGAGTTGGCCGCGGCCTTGTTGGGTTCCAAGTTTTTTGTTTTTTCTGGACAAGGAAATTGCTGCCAGTGCCGTTAACTAAGAACCAAGATGTCTGCATAATTCAAGTGCCAAATCAATTGGAGTTGCATACCAAAGAGAGGCTGGCAGCACCACATGAAATTTTGTTATCCTAGTTACAATGGGCCCCAAGGTCCAAAATAGTAACATTTCATGGATATGGCACTTGTCTATTCATGTAGAGCATATTTGGTAGGCTTCACTCTTTTGGACTGTGCTAAATAGGACTTGAAGTTTATGTTTGGTAAGATAGAGGACTAAGTTAAATGGGATTGTGGAGTCCAACAGTAGAAAAACCTCCTCACTCGCTCTCCTTAGAGCAACTCCAACAATGAGCTGAGCCCAAGACTAGGGGGAAAAAAAAAAAAACTCATTCCAGCGGTGAGCCCAAGCCTGGGCTAGGAGTGGGTCCCACCAAGTCGGACTGGCCCGAAGGCCAGTTTAGCCCGAGGTGAAGCTCGCGTGTTGTGACGTCAGCGGTTGCATCGTGCTGACGTCAGCAATGCACGCGCCAACGGTAAAAAAAATTTGAATCAGCGCACGCTGACGTCAGTGTGACGCAACCTCCAACGAGCAGAAGCCACGTATCACGCCCCCAGCGCTCTGATCTGCTTCTTCGAATCCAATCCAACGGCTGGCATTTTTTGGGCAATAAAATTATGAAAAAAAAATAGAAATTGTTTTTAAAAAATTCTAAAAAATTCTATTTTTTTTTTCTATAAATACCTATCAATACCCTTCACTTTCAACACCAATTCTCATACATTTTCTTATACTTCTACAATTATTCATTCTTTACTCAACTTTTTCCTCTCTTTCACCTTGTATTTTTATTTCTTATTTTTATGGCTTCTTCTATCGAAATCGGAGGGGCTTGGAGCACCATGGAAGATGTTTCCTTGTGTGAGGCTTGACTCCAAATTTGTCATTGTCCCGTGTCCGGCAATGAGGTGAAATTTTTTCATATGTGGAAAAAAATTCATGCCGAATTTTGTGAAAAAATTCCGGGGTCGACTTATACGGAGATAACATTATCTAGTAGGTGAAAAATTCTCAATAAAGAGTTGGAAAAATGGAGAGATGCCTTGGCAAAAGCGATGGACAACTATAGAAGCGGGGAAAGTCGTACTAACGAGGTAAGTATTTTATAATTTTCGTTTTATTAAGTTTAATCTCCTAATATATATATTTTGTTAATATTTATTGCATTTTCAATATTTTGTTAATATTTATTGCATTTTAAATATTTTGTTAATATTTCTTCCATTTTCAATATTTTGTTAATATTTCTTGCATTTTCAATATGTTGTTAATATTTCTTGCATTTCCAATTGTTTCTTAATTTTTCTTGCACTTCTAATTTATTTGTAAGGTTAATTGCATTTTCATTATTATTATTATTTTTTTGTTACTTGCATATCCAATATATTTTAAATATTTCTTGCATTTTCATTTTTTTGTTAAATATATGATTCAAGCACAGATGTGGTTCGGTGTAACCGGGGGTGGCAAAAAAAGTTTCAACCATCATGAATGTTGGGAGGTGGTGAAATATTGCAAACGCTTCATAATTATTCCGACGGTTTCCGCCGTTGTGTTAAACGAGACGTCACTCCGTGATTCAATAACATCGGATTCACCTCTCGATTCCCCTATGAGTCAAGACTTACCCATCGAAAAGGAGCCGAGGCTCATTGGCCGAAAGACTACGAAGGCAAAGAAAGCGGGTAATTCAAGCAATAATAATTCAAAGTTTTTGGAGGAAATTGCAAGGCAAAACGGCATAAGAATTGAAATGGAGCAGAAACGCCAGGATAACGAGTTGGCAATTCAAGCCGAGTATGCACGAGAAAGGGAGTATATGAGCAAAAAAGATATGGACAAGATGGATCGGGAAACCATAGCGATGGATACAAGCCATATGTCCCTTGAAACAAAACAATTTTGGAAGCTAGAACGAAGGGATGTTATGAGAAGAAGACTTTTCCGGGATGATGGGCCTAGCAACACGAATTGGTTAAATGATGGAAACTATTAAATTAGTTGGCATACCTTTTATGTATTTGTATTTTTCATGTTTTCTATTAAAGTTGTTGTAATTCATGTATTTTATTTTAGTAGTAGTAATTCTTAATGACTTGTATTGGAATTCTTTATTTAATAAACAAAGCATTCAATAAAATACCTTTTTATTCAACATATTCCATACTTCAAACAAAACAAAATAAAAATTAAAAAAAATACAAACAAAGCACAATAATAATAACAAACCACAACCATACCATAATAAATAAATAAACAACACAACCTAACCATAACTAAATAAAACATAGCCAAAGCATCTATGCTCCATCATTCATCTTCATTGCCTTTCACCGCCCATAGATGCTCCATCAAGTCAACTTGACGCATTTCATGAATATACGAAGATTGCATCTCTGTATATCGATCGATCATCCGGGTCATCAAACAACCATCCCTCACCAACGGTTCCGGCTCAAACGATTCTCCACTTAGCCCCATGGGCCTTTCATAAATCCATGTCAAGGCTGTGTTCATTGGATCCGGTTCGTAGACCTCTAAAGCATCATAATCGTACTCATCCTCCACAATCATATTATGGAGGATGGTGCAAGTCATCATAATGCTTCTGAGGATCTCCTCATCAAACATACGGGCCGCACCTCGAATAATCAACCACCGAGCTTGAAGGATGCAAAAACACCTTTCGACATCTTTTCTGTATCCTTCTTGATAGGTAGCAAATAATTTTTGCTTATGGGATCGGGGATTCAGAATGGATTTGACAAAAGTGGTCCACCTCGGGTAGATGCCATCAGCTAGATAATACCCCGTCTGGTACATTGTATTGTTGACTTGATAGGTGATATTGGGGCCCTGGCCTCTCAATACATTGTTGAAGACTGGGGGTTGACCCAACACGTTGAGGTCATTTTGGGATCCGGCAACTCCAAAGAAGGCATGCCAAACCTATGTGTCGAAGCCAACAACGGCTTCAAGGATGATACTTTTTTGGCCTTTTCTATTTCCGTAATCACCTTGCAAGGCAATTAGGCAATTCTTCCATTGCCAGTGCATGCAGTCGATGCTACCAATCATTCATGGAAATCCTCGAGCTTCGACTTTTTGTACAAGCCATTGGAGGTCCCTAGGTGTAGGTCTACGCAGGTAGTCCCTATTGTATAGAGTTTCAACTGCTTGACAAAATCTTACCAAAGCCTCCAACGTAGTGGACTTCCCCATCCGGGCAATCTCATCCACCTGATCAGCAGATGCTCCATACGCCAACATTCATATAACAACTGTAAGCTTTTGCTAAGGAAGAAGTCCCAAAATCCCAGCAGCATCACACTTTTGAACAAAGTATGCATCATAATTGCAAATATCATGCATGACTTTATTGAACAAATGAGGTTGCATTCTAAATCGCCTTCGAAAATCAACATCAGAGTACAAAGAAGTTGGGATAAAATAATCTTCCAAAAGATTCTTACCCCGAGAATGCCTATGTCTGTCCACATTCCGGTGGCGGCCGACTTGTGAACCACGGCGGCGACCTTGGTTCTCTTCATCTTGCAAAGCCACTGCTATGACAACTTGTTCATCAACTTGTCTTTGCAACTCATTGATTTCATATGCTCTATAGTTTTGCTCATTTGTTTCTCACTCTTGCCTCTCCAAGCATCTCCTAAAATCTTCCATTGAGAATGAATGGAGTATGAATTCTAAAATCTGAGAAATGAAAATATAGAAAGATGTGGTGTGAGAGGTATGAGCTGAGCCTCTGGTTTTATAGAAAATTTTGGCAAGATAGACATGCCACGTGGCTTGATTTGATTGGATGAAAATCTTATTTGAAATTTGAAATTCATCCGAAATTTGAACCTAAATTTATCTGAATTTTGAATTTTGAAATTCATCCGAAATTTGAACCCAAAAATTTATCTGAATTTTGAATTTTGAATTTCATCCGAAATTTGAACCCAAAATCTTATTTGGAAATTTTATCCGATTATGAATAGTCTTGACACGTATGAACCCGGAAATCTTATCCGAAAATATTATCCAAATTAATTATTTTCATTAAAAAATTTGTGAAAAAAATAAAAAAATAAATAGTAATTGCCCTTAGCCATGGCAATGGGTGGAAACACAAAATACTATTTGCGAGGACAACCACTATTCACGTGAATAGTGGCTGTCCTAGCTCCCCCCTTGCCATGGCTAAGGAAAAATGGGTGGAGTTGCTCTCATACAGAGAGCTTAAAATTTGGTTCGTAAATAAGCCCTTCGTTAAACTGAGAACACGCGACTCAGCCTCCCTCTCTCTCGTTCGCGATTCCAGCTCTCTCTCTCTCTCGTTTGCATACGCGACTTCGCCACTCCTTCGTTTAACATCGATTGCTCCCAGGCAAGTTTTTCTGATCTCTCCCTTTTGATACCTCTCTTATTCCTTCTTCCACTTTTCTCATATGCTCTCTCTCTGTCTGCAACATTTTTCAAAGGTAATTTTTCATGGGTATTGCTTTTTCTTTGGGTGTTATTGAGAAATTTCATTGTTAGATTGTTTGTTGGGTTGTTATTTTCTATCTATCCTCTGTTTGGTTGCTGGAAATTTTAGGCAAGAAAAAGGGAAAATCTTCCATTTTTGTGTTTTATGCTGTTATAGATTATATAATAATTAGTGGCTTCACTTAAGCGGATAATGGAAAGAGAACTAAAATTTTAGCTGCATGTGTCATTTTACATCAATTTCTCAGCAACCAAATAGTGTATTAGGGTTTGAATGTGGATTAAGCACTTCCTATTTCCTCTCTTAATTGTTTGTTTACAAAAATTGCATCTTTTGGTTAAAAAAACTGATATTATTCAAGCTTAACTTGTTAGAACTTGAAGGCATACAGTTGGCAACTGCTTGTTTATTTTGCATGATGGCCCATGATAAGTTAGTTTTAAGCTGATTTTGAGATTTGATGTGATGAATTAATATTAGCATTAACTACTTTGGTAAATTTGCTTGGTTGTTTGGAGGACATATGCTGCAGTAATTGCAACAGAATTGGGTTTAGTAGATATTCTACTGGCTCGAGCATTGCTAGATGATAACTAAGGTTTGTTTGCTTCTAAATGAATTGTGAGTTCATTCAGTTGAGATTATTATATTTTTGAGAAAGTATGAGACTCATCATATCTACAGTACCTTTAGTTTATTTGAGTATGGTTTTAAATGCATAACCATTGCAACTCATGCTTGAAGTTGATCATGAAGTTTTTTATTTATGTAGGCTTTTGCAAAGAAATACAAACTTCCACACACATTACTTAGCGACGAGGGTAATAAGGTGAGGAAAGAATGGGGAGTGCCATCAGATCTGTTTGGGACATTGCCTGGAAGACAGACTTATGTTCTGGACAAGGATGGGGTGGTTCAACTCATCTACAACAACCAGTTCCAACCTGAGAAGCTTATTGATGAAACTCTCAAATTCCTTCAAAGCCTTTGAAGTTCTCCTGTTTTTAACTGCTTTGATTTTTTATCCCTGTGTCCATTATATCTCCACAAAACAGGGTTAGCAAGTAGTTATTTTTGTATAATTCGAAAAACATTTATAATTACTAATGCTGCTGGCCATGTTTGTACTTGTCCCAAGTAAAAGGGCTATGAAGGCAAATTTCAATTGATAGAGGTGGAAATTTTTGTGGAATATCCAATGGCTATTATACAGCATGACCTAGATGGCAATAATCTCATTGTAAGTAGTGTAATATCTTTTGTGGTTGTTAATGTTATTGTAAGTAGTGGATCATGAGGGTATTTTGCTTATGTTAATTAGTTGACAACTCTGCAATCAGATCATGTTTATGTTTCTTATTCCCTGCCTTGTTGCCCTGCTGCAAAATATTATCACATCATAATTTTGGGAATTTCAGAAGTAAACAATGGAAAATTCTTTATTGAGATAACAACAATACTCATAAGACAACTGAGTGGTGGTCGGTGGTTGTTATTGATATATTATAAATAATTTCGATGGAATTTATAACCTTAATAACAAACAAAAAGCCTTTAGTTTGGAGGAAAAGAAATGTACATGTCAATTTGGTAATTATAACAACAAAAAAAAAAAAAAAAAACTTACGCTTAATTATTTAAAATTTAATTTTAAAAATTAAAATAATTATTTTTTAGCCCGACACAGCACCAAACATAGGTCTTCACTATTTTTACAATTCAGTTTCGTAGTCCGACGCAGCACCAAACGTAGGTCAGTACTTAATCTTGTTTAAACCAATCCGAGCTAATCCAAGACAGTCCCAAGATTTAGTCCAGTCCATGACAGTCCGCCGTACTAAACGACCCCGTAAAGTACAATATGAAATCTTTCTCAATTAAAGTGACATCTAATTATAAAATTGTGTCTTCTATTATGTGACAGTTTTATATTAAATCGGTTCTTATTGTAAACCAAAATGTTATTAAGACATTCATATGGTGGCAGTAGTATTTTCAATAGATAAGTGGCTTGATATCGTTACGATCCAAATAAAAGATGCAGAGAGCAATTCGTGTCACATTTGTAGTACCACAAACCGATTGCAAACTCACACTTACTAATAACTTAAAAAATCAATTACTCAAAAACAATTTTATCGAAAACAAATTACGACACTAATCTGATATTAAGCCTTGACCATCCCAATAATGCCAATAATGTTAATCTTCTTCATCCATGTTGTAAATATGATGGAGCCCAAATGCCTATAAATAGGGCTTCTCCATACTTGTAATGTACACACATAAGAAGAGAAAAACTTTCCTCTCTCTCTATCTAAATTCTCTCTCAAATTCTTTGGTTTTTATAACACGTTATCAGCACGATTATCTCTAAAATACCAGCTGGGAAATTCTTCAAAGCTTCCATCGTTTTCTTCTATTCTCTGTTTTCTGGCCAGGAATCCTTCCTGAGCTCCTTGTGGCCCACCAAACTTCTGAAGAGTAGCCAATGAAATGGGCAGCTCAAAAATTGTGCATTAGATTTGACTCTGTTCCAAAATCAACAGGAGCACTCGTATCAATCAACTTCCCTGCACCAGCTGCAGCTTCCAAAGCCGCTGCAGTAGCTGCCATGCCATTTAAAGCGACGCGCATCCGGTTTCTGGGGTCTGATCTCAAGAACCCAGCTGAGAAATGAAACGCTCCTGCACCACTCTTCGGTGCAGTGGAGGTCACCAAATGGTCCTTTTACAGAGCTCTCATTGCTGAGCTCAAGAGCGAGCTGTTGGAGCAGTCCGGGCTGAGCTTCACCACTTTTGAAGCTTTAGGTGCTTTTATATGGCGCGCCAAGCTCCAGCAGCTGAGGCAACGCCTTCGGCCTCCTCGCCGGCCTCGCCTCCACCAGAAAGAGGTCATTGAGAGAATGGAAGCACAAGGTGCTGATTTTTTTCGCCAAACCCGCCATGGAGAAGCAACGAGCAGGCCCGGCTTGTCCTTTTGGTTATGGCTGCAAAAACATTGGCCGCAACTGTGCAGTAAATGATTACACGGAAGCAGTTAAGGAATTGGCATGTGAGATTCTTGATCTGATGGGTGAGGGGCTATGGGTTTCAGACAAGTCTGTGTTCAGTAGGTCCATCAGCTGATAAAGATAATAAGGTCTATGTCTCCACAGTTCATGCATACAGCTATCCTGTGACTGCCTTCCAATGGCATCCCGAGAAAAATGCTTTTGAATGGGGCTCACCAATGATTCCGCACTCAGAAGATGCCATTCAAGTGACCCAGCACGTCGCAAACTTTTTGGTCAGGTACAGTGGTAGCAGTGGAAAAAGGAGGGGCATGAATTCGCTTGGAGCATGCGTGATATTCCACTAATATATCAGTATTCAGTATAATAATATTATGTTATTTGATTGTGGTGTTGATAAGAACCCACAAATAATTGTCTTTACTTTTCCCACATATTTATTTTATTTACTGTATGGTGTAGGATTATTATCCATACGACAGTATTTATTTAAAAGGGTGGCGCGGGTTTATCGTCCACGCCTTTACTTTTATTTAAAAGTATGGAGCAGAATTAGTGCCCATACAAGCACGTTTACTTTATGAAATTTAATTTACCGCACATTTATTTTATTTACTGTATGGTGTAGGATTATTACTCATACGACAGTATTTATTTAAAAGGGTGGCGCGGGTTTATCGTCCACGCCTTTACTTTTATTTAAATGTATGGAGCAGAATTAGTGCCCATACAAGCACATTTAATTTACCGCACATTTAATTTTATTTAAGGTATGGTGCGGGATTAACGTCCATACAGCAAGCAATTTAATTTATGAATTTACTTTACCGCACATTTAATTTTATTTAAAGTATGGTGCGGGATTAACGTCCATACAGCAAGCAATTTAATTTATGAAATTAATTTACCGCACATTTACATTTATTTAAAAGGGTGGTGCGGGATTATCGTCCACGCCTTTACTTTTATTTAAATGTATGGTGCGGGTTTATCGTCCATACCAGTAATTTATTTACCAGCAATTTATTTTATGGACTAAATGTGCTGTATGATGAGTTTTTTACAGTATATAGATCAGGACCAGAAGTTCCTTGATCCTCATCATACAATTACATCAGGACTTGAAGATCCTTGATGATGATGTTAATATGAGAGCTGGCAGTCTCTCCGGTACTATATTTGTAAACATGTGATTGGACTTGAGGGTCCTTAATCCTTGACATGTAAATAAGGACCTGGGGTTCCTTAATGATGTAACAGTACCGTATTGGTTCATAATGCCATACACATGGATGATAACTGTACTGGCAAATGTACTGTACATATGAATAGTGCCATATACATGAATAGTGATGTATGCATAAATATTTACCATTTTGGGTAAACTATCACCATTCAAAAGGGAACCTGCAGTTCCTTAAACTCATGGATGAGCAATTAAATGAGATGCCAGAAGTTCCTCAAAATATGGACAATTATGTAAGGGCTTGAAGTCCAGAAATATGTGATTTTGGCCCGAAGTTCAAAATCTAAGGGGATTGAATGTCCATACCATGAGAATATGTGATTTTGGCCCGAAGTTCAAAATCTAAGGGGATTGAATGTCCATACCATCAGAATATGTGATTTTGGCCTGAAGTTCAAAATCTAACAGTGTTGAGAACCTGAAGTTCCAACAATTAAATAGACAACCCTTGAGGTATTATTGCAAATTGTGGTACGCCACATATCTCTTTGGCATAAGAGAATGATGAATTTAATAAAGTTCGATTCTGTTATAATCGACACATCAAGGAAGAAATATATTTTGTGAATTCCGGTTGTTAAGAATACACCGTGAAATGGATAATATCAATATAAACCTCAAATGATGAATTGAGGCTCCCCACATGTTTTGATATATCTGGGCCAGAAGCACATGGATTCAAATATATGAGAAATCCCGAATTTGAGGTTGTGGGTATATAGTAGTTAATGCTCTTCACTACTATATTGCGATATTATCGTAGCTTTTACTCAATTCATATTTCATGTCCATTTGAAAAGGGCAAATAAATTCTGAGTTTTGTGTTTAGCCCAGGCCAAAAGTTCCGGGCTCCTATACGTTGAAATATGAAATTTGGGAGAGTCGATGTGGTTATTTGAACCTATAAGGCACAAGGTTCCAAACCGTCATTTTGAAAAGACGTAAAAACCATAGGTGCAAATTTTAGAATGTGCGCAATTATTATAACAGGAAAGGAGCAAGTTGAAACGCAGTTGCTCCAATCAAGTTTTGCAAAGGCCATATCTATAGGAGGAAATATGGCTACAGTTTTCAGGATCCCAATATTATCTCAGATCCCCATATTATTATTATTTTTTTCTTTCCCAGATTCCAAAACTTCACGTGGCCTCCATTAATGTTTGTCGGCACTTTTGGCGTTTTCAAAGTATTATTTTCGTCAAAAGCCGATCTTGCTTTGCGGATTTCACGAAGCTATTTTTTCAAAAGCACCCCGAGAATCTCGCAATTTTCCTATGGTTAATTTGAAATTCACCGGTTCTACCTATTCATCTTATTTGTGTATAAATGTGTTACTAACGAAATTTTCTTTGCAGAAGACATCCAGTTTTCTCCATACCTAGTGATGCGATATCTACTTATTTTTTTTATCAGTGAGCACTCAATATGCCCGATAAGCAAGACTATCTCTGATCATCCATTCAGGAAGCAAGACTATCCCTGATCACGTTTCCGCTACATCAGGAAACTGTGAAGGCGATCTTATGCTCTAATTTCCGGAAGTCCTTCTAGACTAGGAGAATTGAGAGCTTATTGTCTGCTCCCACCAACTTCCTTCCTTGATTGCTTGCCTTATCTTGCAATCAATATCACAAATTTTTTGCATTTTTTCTCTTTTTATAACTCTATGTTCATAAGAGATTTTATTTCTTTAGAATGAACATCTGAAGAAAGAATCCATGATGTGATCCTAACTCTGAGGGTTATTTGTTTTTGACAGAAAAAAAGAGTTGTGATTTTACTCTTGCAGGATAAAACTAGATCATCAAGCGCTACATCTACTGGGCCGATACAAGCTTGAATGATACTTGAGAAAAGTTTCTCCCACCTAAGGATGTAAGCAATACTTGTGTTATTTTATGCTTATATACTTATTTGATATTTTATCTTGAAAGGTAACCAAATGGGAAGATAAGTCCGTTCCAAAAGAATGGCTTGTATGTATCCATGAATTATTAATGCAAATTTTACAGATTGCAAGTTGGATACATTGATAATACACTGCACAGATTAATATCCCATAAGAACAGAATATGGGTATAGCAGTGATCAATATGATGCACGCCTGTTGCGTAGCAAATGATGTGGATTGAAGTCCCGAAAGGACAATCCTTTGACATGTCAATATTGATATTATGCACGCCTAATGCGTAGCAAATTATATGGTTAAAGTTCCATAATATGGGTTAAGGTCCCAGAAATTAATTGACATGTATGTATTAATCTGTGGCATGACTGCAGCATGACAGATATATGAGTTCTAAATATTCCAACTCCCTAAATGGAGATTTTTCACGCCCTATGTAAAATAACGCTCCAATGGAGATTATAATCCACATTCTCACATAATAAAAGCCCCATGAAGTGGCTTGGGTACCCAAAAGCAAAGAAATGCTTATAATTGATGCATGCGCATGCAAATGAGAATGGTGGGATCATGAATTGATGAATGACAATTTTTGGTTTTGGAGTAGCTACTCAAATCATCAATGGGCTGTGTTGATTGGAACCACGTTCAATTATTAAATGTCGACAATATCATTGGCCAAAATGGAACGAGGTAATTCCATTATAGATGAGAATGAACGTGAATGAACAAACCCACAGTACGAACCCCAAAAGATGTTAATACTGAAATTTATACTTGGGTGTTCGGAATAAAAGGGAATATACCTACTTTGTATGACACTTTGTTTCTGGCAGAAACAAGATATGTTGGGTTTTTCTCCATATTTACAGATTCAATTGTGCCCCATCTTATTACACAATTACGGAGACCAACATATTATCTTTAAGGATTATTAAATGCACAAAGCATATCGCCAGAAGCGATTTCCTAAAGATGTATAAATAGCTGGGTAAAAGCTATATAATGTGTCATAAAGTTTAATCCCTTTTAAACAAAATCCGTTGTGAGGATTGACATTGCATAAAGCAAGTCCCTAAAGGACATGTGCTTGAAGCACAAAATTTGTACTCAATATTAATATGCATAAATTACCTCAGTGAGTACATTGATTATAATGTGATTGCAACACATTAAAGCTTTTGCAGAGTTCACGAAATATTTGTCTCGATCGAGCATTATGCCAACGAGATTCTTGATTATACTAAGAGAGTCTTATCCGTTGGTCCTTAAATGTATTTCCGGAAGTATACTAGACCATATAGAGCTCAGCTCCATCACCACCACTTTGGGATGGCTAGTCATAAATTTTTCAGGGGGAGATATTCATCAGGGGGAGCGTGGTTTTAATAAAGACCTTCATACACTGTACTCTTTTTCCTTCATCCAGGTTTTTATCCCACTGGGTTTTTCCTGGTAAGGTTTTAACGAGGCAGTGTCGCTCAAGATTGACTCACAGAAGCAGTGTCAACTACGATATTCAGAAAGGTGATCAACAGTATGACTTAAAGATATTTTGCCAAGCATCAGGGGGAGCGTGCTATCAATACAGATCTTCAAACACTGTACTCTTTTTCCTTCGTCCAGGTTTTTATCCCACTGGGTTTTTCCTGGCAAGGTTTTAACGAGGCAGTGTCGCACGCGCGTCAATATACATAGAATTTTATGTTACACATGATTATGTACTCTTTTTCCCTTTGACCAGTTTTTTTTTCCCACTGGGTTTTTACTGGCAAGGTTTTTAACGAGACATAATCTATATCATTTGTGGTCTCCAAGGGGGAGTGTTGTAAATATGATGGAGCCCAAATGCCTATAAATAGGGCTTCTCCATACTTGTAATGTACACACATAAGAAGAGAAAAACTTTCCTCTCTCTCTATCTAAATTCTCTCTCAAATTCTTTGGTTTTTATAACAATCCACACCCTTATTCTTCTAGTTCTAGTCTCTGAATTATTCCTAGGTGGGGCTTGGGCTAGAAGCAAATGATGATGGAAGCACAGTTATAGCAAGCTTCTGGCCGCCAACTGCACAATGCTTGGGAACACCACAAATGTACCAATTTCTCTGTGGGGTTACAAGGCCGATCACATCATTTCCACTTGTTAATGGCTCACTGCTAGAATGGCAACGATAGTGAAGAGCTCGGAAGAAGCCATTATAACTAGTTTTGATGGTGCTGAGCTTCTTAATTTCTATGAATTTGAATTGCTTCTTCTGCCCATTTACCAAGTTTGTCACCAACATGGAACAGCTAGCTTTCTTCGAGCCCAAGTTTGGCAATCAAAATTAATAGTCCAACTTTTGTCCTCACCAACGATATGATCTCTTACCAAAATCGAAAATGACCAGGGTGCCAAGAATAGTGAAGAGGTCATTGCAACTAGTAGTGAGTTTGTTAGCTGCTTCATGTCTACGGATTTAAAATTTGCCAAGAAAACTTCATTCAAAGTTTACACATTAACTTCAAAACACAATGAGATTGAAGTTTTGTTTAGTTTATCGTATAACGCCGTGTACGTTTCAATTGGGTATCTATTAGAATCATAATATACTGAAATACTCATGTTTATTGTCATGTATGAACCCTCTGCTTTAGCATTTTCATTCTAAATATTGCTTCATTCGTAAAACTTTCAATTGTTTAGTTTTGAATATCTCGATTCAAACAAGGAATACCAAAAATTTAGAATTGAATAGTTTGAGATCAACTGTTAATCTAAATGCTTCAGTATGCAAACAAGAATAGAACATAAAGTATTTTCATGCAGAGAACTCGGTTAATTTGTGAATCTCTAGAGACAAAAAATCTCCGGCTAGGAAAAGGCGTCTTAAGCCAACAGTCAATGTGTTCAAGTCCCTTTCCGGTAGTAGCCACGGTGAAATAGAAATCCATCTGGTCTTCCATGTTTCTCAACTCAAAGAAAATAGGCTAAACTATTACACCTTTGCCACAGCTAAAATTAGTGGAAAGTGTAGGGCAATATTACATCAAAGATCGGTCAAGAGTGGTAGCCTTTTGGTACCACAGATTCATATACGAAGGTCTAACTAAGTTATTGAAGATACAGTGCAATTTCTATTGACAAATCATGGAGATACAAATTTATACAATGAGCACAGCTGTTTAGTTTTGTACAACTTTGAAGATAATGCTTCAACCATCATGTATCTTCTCCTTTCGCTTCTTGAAGTCCCGAAGCACTGTCTCCCTCTCCATAGGAGTGGCAGACATTACCCACTTGCTGAACTCTAGCTCTCCCAAACCCATGAACATAGAAAGGAGGCTATACTGAATCCTTTTCTGATCCTTGCATGAAGGAAAATTCTCCTTTCCAACCATACCATCTAGTCTCTTTCTCCGGGCAACACGAATGTATGGGTCCATCATACCATTGTTCTGAGAGATCATTTCAATCGCCCCTTGACCTCCAGGTCCATAATTCAGGATGTCTTCATTGCGGTGCGCATACACGACACCTAAGGATTCAAAGACATTTCAGTTTTCTTCCAAAAGAGAAATATAAAAAAGAATAAGATATTTTAAAGCAAACCACATTCTCCGCTTCCCAATATCCTAGCAAATATTAAACCTGTTAATTGAAAAACCATTACATACCTATTACTTCAACAGGCCCACAATTTGGTTATGACTCAATTTTAGTCTCTATCCCTCTATTCAGTTTTACCCTTAATTGTTCATTCTTTATGGTTCAACTCAATCTCAATTACTCGGCCACATTCAAATTTTTATACATATTATTATTATTTTCTTGGCAATGTTTGTTGACAAGGCTGCCACAGCTTCGCTAACTTAAAGACTCATATATTGATTTCAATGTCGCACCACTGGCACAAGTTGTTTTCAGTATATCTATTCTCCTTGAAGCCAGTGGTTTACCGTGCACAGCACAAATCTAATTAGGAGCTTCTATAAATGCCTTCATCATATTTGTACCTAAAAAAAATTCCTTGCTGCTGAGCATGAAATGATTGCCCAAAACTGTCATGCCTTGGAGTTAAAAAACAGGGTTCTATAATGACTACAAATTTACTCTCTTTTTTCTTCAAAATAACAGAAATTTGAAGTCCACAATGAGCACAAGGAAGTTGTACATAAATATAACCATGCCAATCCAACAATTCTAAGAAGAAAAAGATAAGAAAGCACAATGATGAAAATGCAAAGAAAGAGTAACAGAAGACCATAACTCTAATTCAGAAATCAAACTTACCCACATCCTTGAGCACATGTTGACTTGTTAAACCCTTCTTAGAATTACTGGTTATTCTGGTCTCAGACAATGATAAGGATGTGACACCCACTTCTTTTAATGAAACACTATTGCTTCCAACATCGGTCGATTGTTGTCTTATACCATACCCTTCTTTTTGTCCATCCTTCTCATGCAACTCAAATATTTCGCTGGTAAAGACCTTATCTGAAAGGTCACGAAATAAATTGCAAATTCCGAAAAGCTCCCCTTGAAATTCTTTGCAATCCTGAAATAACCCAATTAAGTGAAATACAAATATCTTGTAGTTGAATGTCAATAGCAAAGTTCCAGAACAAATGAAAAGCAAAAAAAGATCGGTTTCTCTACCTGAACACCTTCAAAATATCTCTTTTCCATTTTTCCAGAAACAGCAATGTTGGATAGCTGCTGTTTGTACACCTGACGTGAATAAACAAGTTCATCAAGGGAGCCAGCAGAAAGAAAGCGGAAAACCACAACATGCCGCTTCTGCCCGAAACGAAATGACCTGTCCTGGGCCTGTAAATCTTGGGCAGGATTCCAGCTTGGATCAAATATCACCACACGATTTGCGCTGACAAGATTCAATCCAAGCCCACCAGCTCGAGTTGATATAAGGAACACCTACGGCAACAAACCACTGTCAAAGAGAATTTAAGCACGAACTTTTGTTGTCATATTTGATTTAAAACATACCTGTTTGCTTGGACTTGAGTTAAAGTCATCAACAATAGACTGGCGCAAGTTGGTTGGTGTAGAACCATCAAGTCTTGAGAAGCAATAGCCTTTACGTATAAGAAATTTTTCCAGTATGTCGAGCATCCTGTAAGAAGAAATTCTAGTTCAGGAGAAAAAAAGATCCTAAGAGAACCTAAAGAAGAAAACGTATGCACGGACAATTCATTGACACAGAAAATATTCAGTCCGACACCATCTTGACTGTATTACACAAAATGTCTTCATGTTATATAATCTTCAGTTAAGAGCTCAAATTATTTTGTGCTTAGTCAAAACCTCCACAAATGAAAATCTGTTCAACAGAACATTTAGAATAAATCAATTACAGTTTGTAACCCTGACAGAAGACAAAGAAGAAAAACGAACTACAGTGCATCACCTGACAGAGTAGCTGAACAACAGAACTTTGTCACCGCATGAAATCCACGAGAACAAGAACTTTTCAAGCGCTCGCATTTTGCCACAATGTTTAACATCACTCAGGCCCATAAAACTCTCATTCTGGGTGTTCCCTCCTACCAGATTAATATCTGTGCCAAACACAGCGGAGGCAAACTCTGCATCTTTCTTTTGCTTATCTGGGTCATCCTTCGGATTAGGCTTAATCAGCTCCAAGTGATTACTTATCTGTAAAGTATCTTCAAACTATAAATACAAACAAATACCAATCCAGTAAAATTATGAAAAGCAATGTAAAATACAAAAATTCATCTCTCTCTCTCTCTCTCTCTCTGTGGACTGAGTTCTAATATATTCCATTTAAGCACTGCTTTTGAAGGTTCTGAATTCTTTAAGTACATGGCTGCTCTAGACGTCTCAAGGTACCACGAATTCAAGAGGAACATACCTCATGTCTTCTTATCTTGCATAAGGAATATGTGCCTCTTATACATGGTAGACACACAGGATTCAATGAGTTAAAACAGATAATAACAAAGAACGCTAAAAAATATAAAAGAAATTAAAGAAGATGGTGTTCTACTATTAAAACAAAGTTTGATTTCATTCAATATCAAGTAATCAAACACCATAACAATCCAAAATACAATGCCAAACCTAAATTCCTGATGCACTTGAAACTCTAGGCAACCAATTTTCTGGGAGGAATCTGAGGCTTGAGATTTCCATCAAGTCAATAACTTTTTCTTTTAGGTAAAAAATAATGCACAGAAAGTGTGAATACTGAAAACACATTGTATTGAAAAATATAATGAATTCGACGTTTGTTTGATTTTCAAGACATATGATGCCTTTCTTCCAAGTAATTTTGTTTTCTGATTCATATTTTTCAATCTCATGTTAAGAATATTTGATGATTGGAGACTAAAATAACCATGTAAGACCTGCCTCTACACCAACTTAAATTCATGCTATACCCAATGGAAAGACGAATAGCTTTCTTCCAACTCTTCCCTCAAAGAGACTACAACGTCAACAGTTACAAACTTACGAAGGAAAAAGCGCTTCTTCAAAAGAAAGATAATTTATTCCTAATTTAGCAAAATGATTGCAGTGCTAAAAGTTATAAAAACTTGAAATATAATTTACCTGTTGGAGCTTGATAAGGCAAGGAAGGACAATGCAAAAGGGGCATGAATCACATCCATCAGGGTTCTCCTTGTGAAGATATGGCCAAATTTTCCCATCCGGGACAGTCCTTTTGCAGCATTCAGCTTGGGCAAGAGGGCTGCCACAACTACATGGGAGGTCCTTATTTATTAGGCATTGAATGTCTGGTAGCTGTAACATTCTCCTATACACCCGTTTTTGCAATTCGCTCATAGCACAGAATATGACATTATCTTCCTTTCCCATCATAAGATGCCCAATGGTTTCCTCTTTTGTCCTTCTTAACATATATTTATGAAGAAGTGCCACTAGGTGTTGTTTTCGCTCATCAGCAACACGAACAAATCTTTCTGGAGCAGTTGACCTTTGGCCATGCTTGAGGGGTTCATCGTAAAACTCTCGAAAATGTTCCCGTGTTCCCAAGGATCCAGGTGCAACCCAATCAAAGAGATTAAAAAGTTCCATGATTTTGTTCTGCATTACAGTTCCAGTGAGGCCAATACGTTTTAAGGTTTTAAATTCTAAACATGCGATATAGAGCTTTGATTTTTCATTCTTAAGCCGATGTGCCTCATCAACAATCACAATCTCCCAATTGACCTCTGACAACTGGCTCCCACAAATCCTGTATGTGTCAAAGCTTGTGATAAGTATCTCAACTTCATGCGCTTCTAACTTATCATAAACCAAATCACGATTTGCACCATGGTAAACAGCAACACCAAAGTTAGCCCACTTAGAGAATTCACTCTCCCAATTGTGGATAACTGAAGAAGGGCAAACTATGAGAACAGGGCCTCTTTCTGCTGTCTGATTCTTCTTCAGTAATGTGGAGTCCATACAATCCCCATCGTTCCCAAACACAGCAGCCAAGAATGCAATAGTTTGGATGGTTTTTCCTAGTCCCCTGTTCAACATGCAAGAAATATAAAGAACTTACCCACTCGGAACTTCAAAGTGTGAGTGTGTGTGTGTATGTGTGTAGGTAATGCTCTCTTGTCAGACTGTCAATCTGTTCAACATGGTCCAAATTGACAGGCTGACAACATGATACTGTAGACTGTCTAGCAAGGTAAGACAAACAAAACATCCTTTTACAATAAGCATTTATAAATAACAGAAGAAGAAAAGGAATCATTGTAAAAAGCATTTTACAATATAACAACCAAAAAACAAAAGGAAACGTTCACATTGTATAAGGGTAAAACCATCCTCATGATAATGTACTGACAAGAACTCCACCAAATAAGTATAGTCCAAAATTCTATCAAGATTAACTGTATATGAACTAGACAAACTGTCAAATTTTCTACTTCAAGAAGATGGAAGATTAACTTTGCCTCCTTTTCTTTCTTCATGTCAGAAGATATTTTCTAGGAGAGTG
This sequence comes from Prunus persica, assembly GCF_000346465.2. Lineage (NCBI taxonomy): Eukaryota > Viridiplantae > Streptophyta > Magnoliopsida > Rosales > Rosaceae > Prunus > Prunus persica. Next base: position 14,674,425 of record NC_034011.1, on the reverse strand, counting down.
GCAGCTACCTTCCTTGCAAATTAAATCCTGAGTGCAAATGCTATGTACAAATACTATAAGAGTTCCTCATCGCAAATGATCAGGCTTCTCAAGGTTATTCCTAGAAACAATCATGAATTCATCCAGTTCATTTAAAGAAAAAATTCCACAACCAAATTTTTGTCCTAGCACTCTTGTCCAAGTTAGTGCATTCTTAAGTTGAGTACAAACTTGTATCTTTGGTTCACAGTCTGATAGATCAGGTGCTTATGTACAGTTTGAACAATGCATAGTAAACTCTGTTGGAGACATGTCTTGAAACCAATCATTCCATTTTCTACTAAATCAATCATAGCATTGAATGGAAGGGAAAATTCTCAGAATTAAGTTCCAAAGCAATTGAATCAAATGATAAAGAAAAGGAAAGGGAAAAAAGAGTCCAGAGGACACAACAAAAAGTAATACGAAGAAAGTCAAAACTTTAAGAACTATATTATATAAAGTTGAGGATATACTTACATGTCATCACCAAGAATACCTCCATGGTTGTTCTTGTACAGATTATATAGAAACTTCACTCCCTCTCTCTGATGTTCAAGCAATCTGCAGTTAATGGATGCCGGAACCTGCAACCATAAAAAGAAGTGATAAGAATACCTATAAAACAATTCCAACAATTTTCATATCTCCTTCATGCAAACCATTTCATAAAATCTGATTTCAAGCAACTTATCCCAACCTCTTGTAAATACCCAAAGCTACATCAATGGCACTTCAACTGTGCCAAAAAGATGAAAATCATTCATTCATGCTTTCTTACAGACCCCTAACAGATGACAAAGATACATGTATACAGTAGTGTCAAACAATTACTGTCTCAACAAAGTGACCTAAATCAGTTAACAGACCATAAAATGACAAATAATTAAGGAAAATCGTAATCCTTTCTCATGTATTCCATCACTCTTCATTACTATTTTCCTTTCCATCTCATTGACTTCAAACCAAACACCTTCAAGCTGGTAATGTTACATAATGACCATACTGCTCTGTCTGTCACACAATTTTGGAACTAAGAGAGAAGGAAAGGGTCAAATAATAATCAATCTTGGATTAAAAGCTGATGTTAGATTTGTACAAATTACTAATTAACCAAAATGCTCTTTCACATACACAATATAAGAACAATAATCCTTTACTATTCCCACCTCCAATAATGCAACTAATTAATTTTTACTATCACATTTGCTTTTAAATTTCAAACACGGGTCTGAAACTCTCTCTCTCTAATAAATTTTTTTACCTTTACGTTCCTTATACCGAACAGTTACATTGTGCAAGCTAAAGAAATAATAATCTTCTGATACCATTAATACAAAGAAAAACTAGAGATACATAAACTACATCCCGCCAGTACGAAATTACGCAACACATACATATGCAAATGTGTCGTTAAAGTTCAAAGGAAATTTATAAGCATGTAAAATACCTGTATAACAGGAAATTCTCCCTCTGAGGACAAAACCAACGGTTCATATGGCCCTATGCGATCAAACTCAAACAAACCCACTTTAGGCTTCTCATAATCCAGTGATTCTGGGTCGTCGTCTTTTTCGTCACTCTCATCCTCCTTGCCATTCTGGTTGTGGGTTTGTTTGGGTTGGCTCTGTGGTTGAATTGGGGGCAGAGACAGAGGATCTTGGAGTCTCAGAAGCTGCTGAGACAAAGAGGATTTGGGGGGCTTTCTAGGGATTGTGGGGTCTTCTAAGGTTTGGGTGAGTGAGGACTGTGATTGGATTGTTGAGGAGGTTAAGGATGATGAGTTTCTGCAGGGTTTAAGGGCTTCTTTGAAGCTGTGTAGAGACATAGGATTTTGCCAAACGGTTTTTCAATGGTAATCTTCTTTGTCTTTATCTTTTATTTTCACTAGCCCTTGGCACAAAACTGTGCTTTTTATTGGCACCTCAATATTTGTTCTTTGCACCACACTCTTTATACCGCATTGAATTTTAATAAAATTTAAAAACTTTTAATATTTTAATTAAATTTTGTAGTAAATTAACTAAAAAAAAAATTATAGAACAATATAGTAAAGTTAAGTAGTAAATAAAAAAAATACTAAATAGTAAAGGAGCAATAAATACACCTCAATTTTCTTTTTAAATTGCCTTTATGAACCTCATTCCTTAACTTACCTGTGTAAATCTCAACTCATATCAAACCCCACCCCATCGAAAACTCCCTCCTCATCGCAAACCCCCTAGCATTTCAAACGCACCCCATCGCACACCCCATCCGATTCGCAACAGATCGTACACCCCAACCCAATTGCCTCACCCCATCGCAAACCCCCATCGCAGCTAGGCAATCTCACCCCATCACAAACCCATATGACCTCAAAATCTTCTGAAAAGCCAATGTTTGATTTCAATTTTGATTTCTATATTTATGTTTGAGTGTTGATTAAGCTAATTTTTTATTTTAATTTTGAAAAGCCAAGGTTTGATTTCAATTTTGATTTCAACTTTGTGGATGTGTGGTTCGAACCTGGTTTTATGAAAGTAGATGTTACTTTAGGTGGGTTACCACCGAAATCGTTGCATTGTTTTAGTGATAAGTCCACCGAATTTGAACCAGGTTTTTACAAAAATAGATGTTACTTTCGGTGGGTTACCACCGAAATCGTTACCTTGTTTCAATGATAGTCCATTAAATTTTTTTATGTTTTCAATGGATATCCACCGAATTATTTCCTTTTTTCAGTGGTAGTCCACCGAATCTGTTTCAGTTTTTCAGTGGTAGTCCACCGAATTTGTTTCCGTTTTTCAGTGGTGTCTACTGAATTCATTTCTTGTTTCAGTGATCATCTACCGAATTCGTTACTAAATTTGTTCTTAATGTTGTTTTTAAGATATGAAGAGGACTCACAAAGGTACTCATGAGGCTTCATCATCTCGACCTTATGAAGTTTGTCCCACCCAAAAAAGGAATATAAGAAAATAAATAGAATTATTAGATTTATAATCTCAATTATATAGTGGGTGCATTTTCATCAAGGATTGAAATATCAGCCGATACACCGATATATCTGCCGATATATCGGTATTTTCAACTGTCGACACCGATACTGGGGGGGGGGGGGGGTACGGCCATATCTTCCCCCGTATCGATGATATATCCCCGATAAGTGCTATATCCCATATATTTTGCAGATATCCCCAATATTTTCCGATACCCATAGCAGAACCCAAAAAAAATTTAGAAGTTTTGAAGGCAATTGAAGCAAATTGAAACCCAAAAATAGCTAGTCCTTGCCCAGAACTCAGTAATTTATTAATATGAAGAATCTATGGCACAGTTCACTGCCCACATGCCTCCAATTCATATGAAGAAGACATGGCAATCAGTTTTGGATCTATGAGCATATGAATAGACCTAGTACTAACTCAAATGAATCTTATGATGGCTATGGTTATGTCATGTCTGATTATAGTGGAACTAGTTATGGAGCTCAAGATGATAAAAAAGATTATGAACCTACTAGTTGGTTAATCCTAACTATGCCATATATGGGAGGACAATAGAAAGCTCAAGAGAGACCTATGTGCACCATGTTCAAACATGGCTTATAAACTGCTCGAGTTACATGACTTGGTATGACTATTGTATGAATCTAGATGGTTGTTCCTCATTGTTTGAACCTCATAGGAGCTCTTCATTTATGTAGATGAACACTTATCTAAATTGTAATCCAATGTTTAAACAAACTATGGATTTATGAATGGTTTATTCATTCTAATTAACATTTTATTTTCAAACTTTTCATTAACGCGCATTACATACCACTTATATTTCATCATATGTATATTTTATTATTAGTAAATTTTGAGTTTTATTTGTTCAATACATTCATTGATAATGTACATAACATCTAAAGTTTTACACCAAAATTATGTGTTTCAATGCCTATATCTGTCATTTTTGTTGATTTTTTCCTGATACCTAAAACGATAACGATATATCCCCCGAAATATCTGTAAATTAGAGGCCTGATATTATCTGCAGGGCTAATATTTTAATCCTTGATTTTCATCAATCATTAGGATGATCGTATCTGTAATAGCTACATTCTCCACTCCTGGAAGTTGTTGAAATGCATCCACATGCGCTTGGTCCTCGCATACAAATGTGTTACATTGTATATGTCACTTTGTTCATGCCACATTCTAGAAATTAGTGGAATAGGATGATTTAGAGACAAATGAACCTACAAAACAAGAATTCATTAATATACGCATAGCATATAATATTAAACTATGTAGTGTAAACAAATAAATTCATACCTGGACATAGTGATCATCATCAACAAAACCAATGGCAATCTCATGTAGCTTGGTTTTGCTTGATTGAACTGAGAAGGGAAGAAAGGTAACGCATTGATGCATGTTTAGAAGGATTAAAACCACATTATAACCTGTGGCAATAATATGCCCCATATAAGACATGGTCATCCAACAAATGAATGGTTCAAATCCATCACCAAAATAATTTAACGCTCGTTCAATCTCGTTGTACCATTTGTGCTTAAAAACAGAAGACATATCAAGTAGTGCAACAAATCACATAGTTGTTGCAACAAATCGACAACAAAGGATCTAATTAGGGAATTAGGAATATAAGGTTAGGACCAGACACCATAGCTTAATCATACTTTAGCTAAAATCAATACTAGAATCTGAATTGAACTTGTTAACTTATTTGCTTGATTGATTGATTTTCTTTCTTTCTTGTTTTCTGTTCTTTTTTCTATTTTTTGTTTTGTACAGGGAATCGAATTGAATCAATCTATCATCAATCCTCATGGGATTGACCTTGCACTTACATATGCTATACTACCGAATGACTCGTGCACTTGCGAGAATCACAAGTTAAGGATGCAGCTGAATCGAGCTTTTTCTTGCTGTGATTGGACGATGATGTGTTTTTGGTTGGGTTGGCAAGCTAAAGCATGAGAAACTGATCCTGTAAAACCTAGCCAAATTAAATTGTTGATTGGAGTGAAATTTGGAATAAAGAAGAAAAGAAAAGATTCTGGGTTTTTAATTAAAAAAAAGAAAGCTTAAAACCCATCAAATTAAAATGGACTTGGATGAGCTTTTTTTGAGAAAAAAAAAAAAACAAGAGTATATTCTTATTTGTGGGTATTTTGCTAGTTTGATACGCCAAAAATAATGGATGAAGAGTTAAGTAAGTGACTCTGACGGTGATTGAGAGGAAAAGGGGTGGCTAGGGTGAGAAGGACCAAATTGCCATCGAATTATGTTACATGGGTGACTCATGTGCAATTATTAATAGCAATTTGGATGAAATTGCCTCAATTCTAGCAGTAAGTGTGAAACTAGCCATATAAATTAATTCAGGTGTTAAGTTGATTGATTTGTCAGTTCAGGGGGGCTAAGTTCGTTTAGAGAGAGAGAGAGAGAGAAGAGACATAGGGTGGGTGGGAGTTTAGGAAGTCTTTTTGTTTTAAGGATATTATTTTTAAATAATTTTATATTGGTTTTTTGACACATCAACTACACGTCATCAATTTAATTGAAGACCAAACAGTGAAACTAGCAGAGGGTGTAAATTGGTCAAATTTTAATATGCTAGGGTAAAAAGTGATTAAATTAAAACATCATGGCCCGTGAGAGAGAGAGAGAGAGAGAGAGAGAGAGAGAGAGAGAGAGAGAGAGAGAGAGAGAGAGAGAGAGAGAGAGAGAGAGAGAGAGCTTCAGTTAAGGGATCCCTCGAACAAACTTATTTGAGGGACACCCTTGTAAGGCCCACTCCATATTGTATTTCACTAATCCAAACCATTCATTTTTTAGATATTCATTCAAAGATCATCTCTAAATAAAATCACTCGAATCCAATGTTATTTGACTACTCAATTGAATTATTGAAATTTTAACACTTTCTTGAACCATTATGTTTATTGATTTTCTAGGACACAATTGGATATTGAAATGATTTCCAATTTGTCTAATTTTTTTGCAAGGATGATCTATGAATATAGATTTAAAAAATAGATGATTTGGATTGTTTTAAAAAAAATCATATGGGACCCTAAAGTGTGTCCCTCAAATAAAATTATTTGAAGGATCCCTCAATAGAAGGGGGGATTCGAACTTAGTACCTCTAGTGTACAGTAATTGAAAGGACTCAACCCAAATTCTACTTTGGAATCCATGTCAAAACCCGTGCGTGTCCAACACCTGGTAGGGGTCGAGCACAAATGACTAAAAGTATCCTTTTTGCCCTAATCCAAAAACTGCTTTAGGGTTTGACTTCTACCGGAAAACTGGTAGAGTCTCCCCTGAAAAAGGCTCAAACCCAGAAATCTACCTGCAAAGCAAACTCAAATAATTTCCAAAGCGTTTAGCAAATTCAACTTTACAAAACTGAACATAACAAACCAATCATAAACTTGTGGCTACATCTAGGTTAGCCTAGGTTACCTACGTACCCTTATTGAGGGATCAAGCCACACGTAGTTCTTTCTACCAAAAATCACACTTCAGATAAGTTAATATTGTTCAAGGTAAAACCAACAATTAAATTCTAGAATCATTCTTTACTTTGTTTTCATCCAACTATATAATTGAATGTCATTCCATGTAATTATGTATCTAACTGTTCAATTAGTTTATCATTGTACATCCAAACACTCACATAACCAAACCTTTTACCAGAAAGCCATATATTCTATAATCACCCACAAAGGAGTATATGGGAAAAACATCAAATCAGAAGGCAACAGAGGAAGGAAAAACTAGCAAACCTGTAATATCCCACATCGACCAACGGAGAAGGGGTGATGTGCCTTATATGTACATGCCTACCTTCATCTAGCACGAGCCCTTTTGGGAGCTCACTAGCTTCGGAGTAATAGGAACTCCGAAGTTAAGCAAGTTGGAGCTAGAGCAATCCCAGGATGCGTGACCCACTGGTTAGTTGCTCGTGAGTTCCCAGAAACAAAAAATCTTGAGGGCAGAATGGGGGGCCCAAAGCGGACAATATCGTGCTATGACAGAGCCGATCACGGGATGTGACAAAACCACCTGTGTAGACAAGTCGGGCAGGTGGCTAGGGATCCTAGCCAACCCTGTGCAGATAATGTGAGCAGGGTGACGAAGAATATTATGTAACTGTACCACACGTTGGTACTGCACTAATCTCCACATAGATGTACCTCAAACATAATCCATCAATTTCAATAATAATATACAATCAATTCCAAGTACCACACATGTGGCCACATGTGTGATACATCTTCGCAGAACTCGGGGAACACGAGGTCGGCTCGAGACCGCATTCCTCGCAGAATTCAGGGGACACATGGTCGGCCTGAGACCGAATTCCTCACACAACTCAGGGAGATATACTCCACCTGAGAATGCAAATAATCCGTCAATTCCTATCGCATAACTCAGGAATGCAAATAATCCGTCAATTCCCCTCGCATAACTCAGGGAGATATACTCCACTTGAGAATGCAAATCCTAGCATAACTTAGGGAGATATACTTAACCTGAGAATGCAAATCCTCGCACCACATAGTTCGGGATTCCTCTAAACTCTGTCATACGCGCGTAGACATTCCGAACGCAAATGTATGCTCGAAGGCAACAGTATTTCCGAATGCAACCAGGATGTCCATAGACATCAATATTTCCGAAGACAACCATATTTCTGAAGGCAACACAATCCAATTATTAATCCATTTAACACATATATAAAAATAAACGTAAACATATCACCAAACATTTAAATTCAACTCAACTCAAATCCGCACAATAAAACATAAATATATCATAAAACTCCCAATGAGGCCCGCCGTCTAGGTCAATTAGGCCCACGGGGTCCACGACCTCCGATTTCCAATCCATGAGTTCCTATAGGTCCAACAAAGTTTACTAAAGAAGTCCCAAAAGTTTGATCTCAATCGAGCGGTCGGATATAAGCCAATCGCACGATCGGTCGGCGATCGTTTTGCCTAAACTTAGAATCATTGACTCGGAGTATCCGGGACTCCGATTCTCAATCAACAGTTTCCTACACGATCCTAAAGGTATAGAGAATAACATATTTGAAATTGGGATCGATCAAACTGTTCGAACCTATTGAACCCGGATATCGCATAATAGGTGCAATATCTATTCGACTGTCAAAAGATAACCAAATTCATCCGAGCATACCATCATGTTTAGGACAATAATAGTGGCCCATGCACCAACCCAGGACGCGGCAGCGCGTTGGTGTTTTGAGAAATTTTCTACACGGAAATTTCTCAAAACACCTTATAAGACCTATACCAATACATTCAGACTAATAAGGGGATCAACTTTTGTTCTTTGACCACGACCAAAAACTGACCAAAACTGGCCAGATCGAAGCTGAAACCGTCGGTCAAAATGGGTGTTTTGAACAATCTGTAAAACCTCAAAATCAATCCAAACTAAGTACATAAACATGTAGAGCTTGATGAGAGGATGAAGTTTCATACCTTATTCGATGATTTGGTTGGCGAAATAGTCGAAAATCACACGAAGACCCTGTAATTGGTACTTTGGTGACGAGGAGTACTTAGGTGACAAGGGCCTATAAGATTACTAGTGACAACCTAGGCACTCAGAAGGACCCGTCAATCTAAGCATCCCCTGTGCTAGCAACAACTATGGTGAAAGTGTGTGAAAACATCATAATCAAATAAACAACAAATATTAACCAAAATATACTAAGAATAGGGTTAAATATAAAATATAAAATCGACTCATCAAAATACCCCCAAACTTAGCTCTTTGCTTGTCCTCAAGCAAAACAAGACTCAAACAAAAATAAAAGCTTAACAAACTGGACACTTGACTCAAACTTAACCACGACAAAACTTTCACCTTCAAGTTGCAATCCACAACAAATTTTAAAAACTAGAACATCTTTTCAATAGATCCAAGTAATCCCACCACAGAGTCTAAGCTATTTAGGAATCAATTAGAAAAGAATTCACAAACTTCCTTTGGTGTAAAGTGAACCATCATAGTTACGGAGACTTGACTAAAACCCTTACCTCTCATCCCTTTTATGCATACTTCACACACTTACTTCACACATTTTTTTTTGTTTTTCGATTTTTTTATGTTTTTTGTTTTTTTGTTTTTGTTTTTGTTTTTGCTTTTTTTGTATTTCCAGTAATAGTAGTGGTTGTGCAATGTCGGTTCCCTTAAGCTTTCGATCCAACCCATGTAGCGAGCTTTAGGTCAATGACTCCCAAACCACTAAGGCTTTAGGGCACTGGGTGTTGAACACCCCTTAAGGACTTATGAACTCAAGCTGAAAAGGCTACGGAACCAACTAACCGCCCTGCCTTATGCCGAAACTCTATCGTTTGACTCGAGAATCACTACTGATTAGGCAGGACTGGCCCGGTTACTAGGCAAAACCTCAGGTGAGACAATTATTACTTGATAACACATACTAACTTTATCTATATTAAACAAAAATTAAACAGACTTAGACAAAAAGTAAGTATTTCAATCTCACTCCCCACAAACCATGTTGGTGTGATGTGCAAATTTCAAAGTATAATTCATGAATTAGTGTCTAAGCAATAATAAATAGAAAAGAATATACTATGGGATTAATCTTCACCATGTCCATTTGTTCAAACGTTTAAAATAATCTATGGATATTAACTTAAAAATGAAAATTTTAGACCAGACTCAAAACATTAAAAAAAAAAACTAAGATTTACTTTCCCACCCCCAAACTTAAATCACACATTGTCCTCAAGGTGTGAAAAATAATCAGAAGAAACAAGAGTAGACCAAACAACTAAAACCTAGAAAATGGAAATAAAAAAATAAAGAAAATACTCTAAGAAAAGAAACTAGGAAAGCAAAAGACAATAACAATAAAATAAAATAAAATAAGAAAGAAAAAGAGAAAAACAATAAAATAAAATAAATAGGAAAGAGAATACTCGAAAATTAGACACCTTGGGGATTCGAAGGCAGGATCAGGGAGATGGTGAAGGCGCGCTGACCAACACATATAGGCACACGCTTCTGTCAAATTCTGGCCACAACTACTATATAACTAGTGTAGCAGCTGCATCTGTCATGTGAAAAAAATAAAAGCTAGCTATTCTTGAACATGCTTTGGATCTCTTTCCATTAGCCTCGCGGCCAGAGCCAAACACTGTCCATTCCCATCTCTTCTCTCAGTGCAAAACCAGCCATCTCTGCCCTCTCCCGTCTTCATTTCTCTCAAGAACTCAAGAGCCTTGTCCCTTTTTGCTTCTCTGTCTCAGACCTCTACCAGCACTGTCACTAGCGTCCACCTGCATCCACGATGTCCTTTGATCCATAATATTGAGAAGACGTTGTCTAATGGTTTTTCGTCCAAAAAGAACATCGAGTCACCCAAAAACCACTTGACCTGCAACAACATAGAATCTGCTAGTGACCTCCCGAAAAGATTAACCACATCTGAGAAAAGGGGTGCAGCGTCGGATCTAACCAATAATCTTGTAAGGATGATTTCAAGATCCGATATCCATCCAAAGGTAAGATTAATTCCAGAATTTGTTTTGGGTCCTGATTTGCAGAGATGTTGGTTATGTATAGATGTGTGTTCTTTGCCCATGCGAGTACTCATATTGATGTGCACTGTATTGGAAAGATGCAAATCCAGGAGAAGGCAGTCAACACACAAGCTCAAAGGGTATGGAATCACATGGGAGTGCAAAAGGTGGATCCGTGCTTCATGTGAGTATAATTTCGAATTCCTGCAAATTTTGTGGTTGTGGATCCGGTAGTAAAAGTTGTACTCAATGTTGTGGTGTAGGTCTCTGTGTTTTAACTGCTCAAAATTATGCGTCTGCTCTAGATCTACACAACTACCCCCAAACTTGCATCTTTGAGTGAGCTCATGTTAATTTCCTTAACTTCCAGCGTAGTGTAGATGTGGTGATGTTAATACAGACTTGCTGCTGGGTGCATGATTCCAATATAGGATTGTCTGCTTTTGATGCTTGCTGCTTATTGTTGTGTCCTGCATTAAATCAAATATGTGTTAGGAGTAGAAAGAGAATAAAAACAACTAGATAAAGAAAAAAAAAACAAGAATTGTTATTTATTTATTTATTTATTTTTAAAAAAAATTTGAAAATAAAAGAAGTAAATAGTTTAGAAAAATTGGGTTGCCTCCCAATAAGCGTTTTATTTTAAGTATGTAGCTAGACATTGTAGAAGTTTGGTGGTCAAATCACTGGTTCCTTCAGAGTCAAAGACTCGTTTGCAGTGTCGAAGGGTGTCTCCACATAGGGCTTCAGCCTGTGACCATTCACCTTGAATGCATTTCCCTTAGCCTTATTAGTTATTTCAACTGCCCCATGAGAAAAAACTTGAGTCACCATGTAGGGTCCAGTCCAGCGAGATTTTAATTTTCCTGGAAACAACTTGAGCCTTAAACTGAATAACAAAACCTTTTGCCCTGGCTGAAATTCCTTCCGTAAAATTTGACTGTCATGAAATGCCTTAGTTCTTTCCTTGTAGATGCGAGAACTATCATAAGCACCTTGACGAATTTCCTCTAGCTCATTTAACTGTAATTTCTGCTTTTCCCCAACTGAGTCATATGCAAAATTTAACTTTTTAATGGCCCAATAAGCTTTATGCTCGAGCTCCATAGGTAGATGACAAGCTTTCCCATAAACAAGTTCGAATGGTGACATCCCAATAGGAGTCTTATAAGATGTCCTGTATGCCCACAAAGCATCATTTAATTTTAAACTCCAATCCTTGCGTGTAGTGCTCACTATTTTCTCCAAAATACGCTTGATTTCTATGTTTGAAACTTCAACTTGACTAGATGTCTGTGGGTGGTATGGTGTAGCCATGCAATGATTCATCCCATACTTTGCCAGTAGGTTAGCAAACGATTTATTAATGAAATGCTTCCCATCGCTAATAATAACGCATGGAATTCCAAAACGTGGAAATATAACCCCTTAGAGGAACTTCAGGACCACTGATCCTTGATTGGTTGGTGCTGCAATGGCCTCGACCCACTTTGAAACATATTCCACAGCCACTAAAATATATTGGTTCCTGTTAGAAGATGGGAATAGTCCCATGAAATCAATACCCCAAACATCAAATAGTTCAACAATTAGGATACTTTGTTGGGGCATCTCATTCCTTCTTGATTAATTTCCGACCCTTTGACACCTATCACAAGCCTTGCACCAATTCTGTGAATGTTTAAAAAGTGTTGGCCAAAATAACCCACTCTGTAGGATTTTCTCTGTTGTCATTTTCTGCCCAAAATGTCCTCCACAGGCATAGTGATGAGCAAACCTTAAAACACTTTCCTGTTCGGCCTCCAAAATACACCTGAGAATAATTTGGTCTGGACAATACTTGTATAAGTAGGGTTCATCCCAGAAATAGGGCTTCACATCAGATAAAAACTTCTTTTTCTGCTGGTAAGAAAAATCTGGATGCACCACACCCTTAGCCAAATAATTGACAATATCTGCAAACCAGGGTGTATTAATTTGGACAGCAAATAGCTGTTCATCTGGGAAACTTTCACTCAATGGTAGAGAATCTACCTTCGTAGCTGATGGAATAATTAATCTAGATAAATAGTCAGCCACAACATTCTCACTGCCCTTCTTGTCTTTAATCTCTAGGTTAAATCTTGAAATAAAAGAACCCAATGAATCAACCTAGCTTTGCATCCTTCTTAGACAACAAGTATTTTAGTGTAGCATGATCAGTATAAACAATTACTTTAGCCCCAACCAAATAAGACCGAAATTTCTCTAGTGCGAACACAAGTGCCAACAATTCCTTCTCCGTGGTTGCATAGTTAAGCTGTGCATCATTTAGAGTACGACTTGCATAATAAATGACATGGGGAAGCTTATCTTTCCGCTGCCCTAAAACTGCCCCAACAGCATAATCTGATGCATCACACATTAGCTCGAATGGTAAACCCCAATCTAGTGCAGCAATGATGGGTGCTGAATTTAGGAGTGCTTTCAACTTGTTGAACGCTTCTAAACAGCTCCCCACAAAGGTCGGCTAATCTTGGAGAAATCCTTGATGAACCAACGATAAAAACCTGCATGTCCTAAGAAGGACCTCACACCTTTTACTGATGTAGGGGGTGGCAGCTTTGCAATAACTTCAATCTTTGCTTTGTCAACTTCAATGCCTTTGCTAGAAATTGAATGACCCAATACATTTCCCTGTTTCACCATGAAATGACACTTTTCCCAGTTTAGCACTAAATTTGTTTCTTGAAATCTCTCAAGAACTAATGATAAATTTTGTAAGCACTGATCATATGAATCCCCAAATACAGAAAAATTATCCATAAAAACTTCCACAATATTTTCGACCAAGCCAGAAAAAAATACTCATCATACAACGTTGAAATGTACTAGGTGCATTGCATAATCCAAACGGCATCCTCTGATAAGCATAGGTACCGAATGGACAAGTGAAAGTGGTTTTCTCTTGATCCTCTGGTGCAATTGGAATCTGATTATACCCAGAATACTCATCAAGAAAACAATAAAAAGCACGCCTAGCCAATCTTTCCAACATCTGGTCAATGAAAGGCAATTGAAAATGGTCTTTTCTTGTCCCTGTGTTAAGCTTCCGGTAATCTACACACATTCTTCAACTCTTAGTCAATCGTGTAGGAACTAACTCATTATTATCATTTTTCACCACTGTTATACCGGTCCGCTTAGGCACAACTTGTGTCAGGCTAACCCATTTGCTGTCAGAAATAGGATAAATCATACATGCATCAAGTAATTTCATAACCCCTATTCTGACCACCTCTTTCATAATTGGGTTAAGGCGGCGTTGAGCATCAACTGTTGGCTTCACGTCGTCTTCCATTAATATTCTGTGCATACATAGTGCTGGGCTAATACCCTTGATGTCTGCAATTGTCCATCCCAATGCATCTTGAGATTTTTTGAACACACGAAGTAATTTATCTTCCTCTGTGGGAGTTAAATCTGCTGCAACTATAACTGGCAGCGTCTCTACAGGTCCTAAATATGCATATTTCAGATGTTCTGGTAAAGGCTTCAGCTCCCATTTCGGTGGCTGCTGTCTGGATGGTTTAAGGGGCTGTTTAGGCTCCCCTAAACTCTCGTAAATATTTCTAAACTTTGTCGACAGTGTGGGCAGACTGTTCAATGCGTGAATGAACTTAAGAACAGCTTCATCTTCAGAATCTATCCCAAGTTCCCCTTGTAAAACATGCAGCAACTGATCCGTTTTTGAATTGGCATAAAAACTGTCTTGAACCATACTGTCTACCATGTCAATGCGCATATATTCTTGCTGTTCAGCAGGACGTTTCGCTGTCTCAAACAAATTAAACACCACAAATTAGTCTTGAACCCATAAAGTCAATGTTCCAGCTTTCACATCAATTAAAGTCCTAACTGTTGCTATAAACGGCCTTCCCAAAATAATAGGTGTTTGAAGGTCTTCGTCCATGTCTAAAACCACAAAATTTGCTGGTAGATAAAGATTATCAACCTTAATAAGTAGATCTTCAATCACACCTCTTGGATAAGTGATTGAATGGTCAGCCAGTTGTAGTATAATTGATGTAGGTTTTAAATCTCCTTGTCCCAATCGCTGAAAAACAAAAAAATGCATCAAATTAATACGTCCACCCAAATCAATTAAAGCACTTTTAAAATTAGAATTTCCAATAGTGCAAGAAATATTAAAACTCCCTGGATCTTTTTTCTTCAGTGGCAGTTTGTGTAGCAAAACTGCGCTGCACTGTTATATCAGAATGACTTTGTCCAAATCTGCAAGCTTCTTTTTGCTGTAGCAAACTTCTTTCAAAAATTTAGCATATGATGGAATTTTCTTAATCGCATCCAGCAATAGAATGTTGATTTGAACCTTGGATAATGTCTGCTTAAAGTCCTTCAATTACTTGTCTTTTGTGTTTTGCTTCAAACGTTCGGGATATGGAATTGGGCCCTCATAAACATGCTCTAATACCTGTTTTGGGACAGGTTCCGGATCAACCATGTTATGTTTTTCTGTAGTTTTGGCTGGTTCTGCTGCTGCAAAATTTTCTGCATTATCCTCCACGGCTTGTTCCTTTTCAATGCTATTTTTACGATTGTCATAGCTTTTTCCACACTGTAAAGTCCAAACAACGTTGCAATCTTCACGTCCTTTAGGATTAGGAATTGTTTAACTAGGAAATTTGCCCTTGTCTCTGTCTGAAATCTGTGCAGCTAGCTATGCAAATTGTTGCTCCAAACTTTTAATTGATGCTTCAACATTTTGAAATCTTTGATTGTTGCCCTCGATGAATGATTGAGTTGTTGCACCAATTTAGCAAGTTGATCATCCAGAGATGGTTTGGATGGAGCAAATGGTCTTTGTGCATGCTGGAATGGTTTTGCATTATTCTGATTGTCACCCCATTTGAAATTAGGGTGATCCCTCCATCCTGGATTGTACTGAGTGGCATATGCATCATTCCTAGGCCTTTGATAACTGTTCATTATATATTGACATGTTGTTCAACAAGCTTCGGGTAGGATTCTTTATGCGGGCAGCCCATTATGTCGTGTGTAGCCATACTGCAAATACTGCAAACTGTTGGTGTATGTAGTTGCTGTTGTGTAGAATGTGCAATTTGTTGTAGAAGAATATTAAACTTTACATCAATTTTCTTCTCCATTTTTTCCATTTGTGCAGACATGTTGGGAGAACCTACTGATAACTCAAAAATGCCCATTTTCTGTGAATGTTCTGCTGCCCATTGTTGAGATTCTGTAGCCATCATATCAAATAGTTCAAACGCCTCTCTTGCAGATTTATTTGACAACGATCCTCCCGCTGATGCGTTCACATGGCTTTTAGATGTAGGATTAAGCCCATCAAAGAAAATATTCATATGTGTATCTGCATCAATATTAGTATGTGGACACTTTATGTACATCTCTATATATCTCTCCCATGCTTCATGAAACTCTTCATTAGGCTTCTGTGTGAATGTCAAAATCTCCCTCTTGTAATTCAATGTCTTGGATGCTAGATAATACTTGTTCAGGAATTTTGTATGTAATTGTTGCCAAGTAGTAATGCTATTTGCCGGTAGAGTAAACAACCAAGTTTCTGCCTTGTCCTTTAAAGTGAAAGGGAAAAGTCGTAACGTAATAGCTTCAACAGAAAAACCCCTAATCAAAATATTTTTGCAACCCACAATAAATTTTGCAATATGTATGTTCGCATCTTCATTAGGCAGCCTAAGGAATGTTGGTAAAATCTCAAGCATGTAGTGCTTGATTTCAAATGTGTCCTCTTCCTGGGTAGGATAGACTATGCAATTAGGAACATCATTTGGATGGGTAACCAATGACTCTCTAAGTGGTCTGCCTGCTACAGGTATTGCCAATGCCATTTTAACCTCGCTGTCCACAAAATCAGCAAACAAATCATGCAGAAATGTGTCCTGCAGTGAACAGTCACAAGCCCAGTTAACTTCTCTCTGCTGTCTGTGCAGGGTGCGCTCTTTTTCTGGATCAAACTGTGCAATGTATGCAATTCCTGATATGGTTTGGACCGTGCAGTCTGCAGAATTTGTTCAAATAGAAACAAAATTGTTCAAAATTTTATTTTTTTGGACGAAAAAACAAAATTTAAATTAGAAAAAGTTTAAACAAAAATTATCTAAAACAGTCCCCTGCAATGGCGCCAATTTCTTGATAGGATTTTTAATACTTGTGCAAATAGAGTTAAAATCACATAAAATACTTGCAAGAATACAAGGGTATTGTAGTATAGATGCTCATGCAAGGTCGTTCTCCTCAAGAACTATTTAGCAATTTATGTAAAAATAATTTCCAATTTACTACCTAAAATTAAAAGTTGAGAAAGATGATTATGAAATTGTTTGATACTAAAAATAAATTTTAAACAAAACAAATACGATTGAAGGGAAGAGTTTTAAAAAAATAATTTATAAAAGCACTAGGGTTTCACCATCACCTAGCAATCCTATGAATTTTTACCAATTACTTATGATTTGCACATGCCACTTTGAAGGTTAGGTTCTCCTAATTTATATTCTACTTGGAACCTCTAACATAGAACGTATATCTAACATGCAACCCGTCTAGACGTTCGGATCAAATCTGAACATGAAAGACTCATTAAGTTCTGTGAAAACCCTTTGAAAAACCATGCAACCCTTAGGACGCGGTGTTCATCTTAAGTGAAATTACAATTATTAATCACAAGAAGTCAGCGTCAATTTCAGGGAACCTTCCGACCAAAATTGCATCCAATTACTTTTCTAAAGATCCTAATGGTGGTCAGGCATTAAGACAATTAGATAGTTTAAAACAGTGATTAACAATTCAAAGTATGCCTGCACTCAATCATAAGCAATTAAATAAAAATCACATATTCATGCTAAGGTTCAAGGCTTCACCTAGCAAAAGAAAATTAGTTATGCATATTCATAATCGAAATCCAAGAAAATATCATTCGAATGAATAAGAATGAAAACACCTGAAAATCGCAAAAACTCCAAAACCCTAGCAATTGCTCTCCACAATGTCACGTTCAAAAGCCAAAAAGAAAGTCCTCGAAATTGCTGTGAAAACCAACTTAAATACTTCCTAAAACGTAGCTGCCCAATCCCCACAAGGAAACTAAGTTAAAATAAAATAATACTAGGATATAAAATCCAAATTGGATTAGGAGAATCTGCCCACAATCTTCCCAGTCATGTTTTGGCCTCAAATCTCCTCCAAATCCGGCCCAAGATAGCTTGTTTTAAAGATAAAAACATTCTAAACACTTCTCTAAAAGGCCACGAACCCATCCGAGGTCGTCTTGGTCTCCAAAAACACAATAGAAGCCCAAAACGTCACTATTCCTGCACCGCACACTGCTCCTTTATTTTATTGTCAGAAAATAACTGCTTGGTAGAAAAATATGAAATTTCGATACGATCAAGCTAAGTGGTCACGAACGTCCTCGAACAAGAATTACTCCAAAATTCATCCATTTGATTACGTTTTGCTCCAAAGGAAGTCAAAAAGTCCTATATTGGAAATACAATTCAAAGTATGAAAATTCTTCCAAAATATTAACCAAAATATACTAAGAATATGGTTAAATATAAAATATAAAATTGACTCATGAATGATCAAGTCTATTTTCGCGTTGTTGTAAAATTGTATGATAATCATTTGCAGACTGCTTATGTAACACTCCACCCCAAAAGTCACAGTTCAATTGATTATTTATTGTGAAATTGCATTTTTACCCTTGAGTGTAGGGGCAATTTAGTCGCTTTTTGTTCGAAAAGGAATATGGGGAATTGAGCAGCTATATTGCATAGAGCTCGACAATACAAGTTTGTAGACAGGTGGCACGTTTAATTAGGAGTTAAAATGAAGAAGTTATGATTTACGGAAGTGTAGTGGTACAACTGTAATTTTTGCAACACCCTCTCTCTCTCTCTCTCTCTCTCTCTCTCTCTCTCTCTCTCTCTCTCTCTCTCTCTTTCCCCTCTGTGTCTCTCCCACAGCCACACCGTCGCTTCCGACGATGGTTGCGGCCCCGTCCGACCATGCCAGGCCACGAGACCAGTCACAAAAGAACCGGGAGGAGCCGGCGATCACGCCTGGCCTGAAGCCCAGCCACCTCACGCCCTCACGCCGTGGCGACAACCTTAGAAAGTTTTGGGATTTTTGAGCTTTTAGTAGTTGTTTCAGGCAACCAATTTTGTCGATCCATGTATGAATCTTCATCCTCTTCAGGTGCTCTAACTGTCTATGCTGGTATCTTGGATAGATTTTGAGGTTTTACAGATCGTTCAATATATCCATTTTAGCTGACGGTTTTGGCTTCGATTTGGCTAGTTCCGGCTAATTTTTGGTCTGGTCCAAGAATAAAAGTTGATATCTTACGTGGTCTGATTATAATGGTATATGTATTGTAGCGTGTTTCGAGAAACTTCCGTTGCCAGAAATTTCTCAAGACATCAACATGCTGCGGCAAGTTGTGTTCTAAAACACTTCCCAGGTTGTCCTGAGCACGATGATATGCTCGAATTTGGAATTGGTTACCGTTTGACTATCGAACAGATATTACACCTATTATGCGATATCCGGGTTTGTCAGGTTCGGGTGTGTGATCGGTTCCAATTTCAAATATAGTGTTTTCGGTACTTCTAGAATCTTGTAGGAACTTGCGGATCAAAAATCGGAGTTCCAGATACTCTGAATCAATGATTCTAAGTTTTGGCGAAACGATCGCCGTCCGATCATACGATTGGCTTAAACCCGATCGCTCGATTGAGATCAAACTTTCAGGACTTGTTTACTAGACTTTGTTGGACCTATGGTTGAGAGGTAGTTATGGTTTGGTTGTTTGATTTTAAAACAGTATTTTCCTATGAATTATCGTTCCATCGCTTTTATTTTCCAAGCATGATATATCTATGTTTATTTTTATGTATGTGTTAAATGGATTAATAATTGGATTGTGTTGCCTTCAGAAATATGGTTTCCTACGGATTGTCTTCGGACACCGCAGTTACCTTCGAATTTGTCTACGTGCTTATGACATTTCCCCACGCGTATCGGGGATGCTCGAACTGTGTGGTGCCAGGATTATTTGCATTCTTAGGTTGAGTATATCTCCCTGAGTCCTTCAAGGGGAATTGAAGGATTATTTGTCTTCTTAGGTTCAGTATATCTCCCTGAGTCCTGTGAGGGGAATTGACGAATTATGCTTAACATCTCCCTGAATCCTGCAAGGATTTGCCTTCTCAGGTTGAGTATATCTCCCTGAGTTCTGCGAGGAATACATCTCGGTCTAATCTCGGTCTGAGTTTTGCAAGGAGGTATCGCACATGTGGCCACATGTATGGTACTTGAAATTGACGAATTATGTTTGAGGTACATCTATGTGGAGAATAGTGTAGTACCAACATGTGGTACAGTTAACAGGATATTATTTGCGCAGGGTTGGCCAGGATCCCTAGCTATCTACCCGTCTTGTCTACACAGGTGGTTAGCTACTTTCCCTTTCCCCTGTTGCCTTCGAACTTGATGATATTCCCATATACCCCTTGGTGGATGATTACAGGATATATATGCGGATGGTTGCAGGTATAGTTTCCAGGTAAAAAGGTTTGGTTATGCAAGTATTCAACTGTATAACGTGTTGAAATCAACATAAAGAATGATTCTAGAATTTCATCGTTGGTTTCACTTTGAATTTTTCTGTACTATCTTAATTGTGATTCATGGTAAAAAGAACTATGTGTGGCTTGATCCCTTAGTAAGGGTACGTAGGCAACCTAGGCTAACTTAGGTGCAGCCGCAAGTTTATAATTTGTTTGTTATGTTCAGTTTTGTAAAGTTGAACTTGTCGACTTTCTTATGTTGGTAAAGAGGGGCCTGAAGCCCATTGAAACTTTTGCTAATTGGTGTGTGGTTTATACATTGTGTTTGTT
Organism: Prunus persica; assembly: GCF_000346465.2. Taxonomy (NCBI): domain Eukaryota; kingdom Viridiplantae; phylum Streptophyta; class Magnoliopsida; order Rosales; family Rosaceae; genus Prunus; species Prunus persica. The sequence goes on along the minus strand of NC_034011.1, from coordinate 14,653,854 downwards.
GAACGCTTAGGAAATAATTGAATTTGCTGTGTGGGTAGATTTTTGGGTTTGTGCCTTTTTCAAGTATAAGTCAAACCCTAAAGCAGTTTTTGGGATTAGCGTAAGAAGGGTATTTTGGTCATTCGTGCCCGACACCTGCCAGGTGTTGGACACGCACAGGGTTCGACACAGATTCCAAAGTAGAATTTGGGTCGGGTCCTTTCAACTTATGATGACTAAATGAGCCGAAGCAAGTTAGTCGGGATAGGTTTATGGTTTCAATGTATATGATCAAAGTGGCATCATAGATGGAGCCATTGTTAGAAATATGCGGAGAAGCAAAATATGTGATGTTGCTTTCTCGATAGTTCACGATGGTTTGTGGGCAAAATCATTGTTTTCAACCCAGATATTTAGTCTATTATCATAATAGTAAAACAACAAGTCCTTGTAATATGAAATAGTGTGAGAGCTATGTAATGAGATTGAATATAAAGAGGCCTCTCATACTTCCACATCATTTCCTAGACGTTCCCGGTCATAGGATTGTCAATTGGGCGTAGATCATCCGCAAAGACTAGTACACATTATATCTGCTCAATTGGAAGAATGACTAGTCTCATGTCATTACATGTAGAGACTAAAATAAGTGTATAAGTGTTTATAGTGACAAGTACACTGAACGCGAACAATTATAGGATGGAAGTCTTACTCACATTTCAAACTAGAACTCATAAGTTGCAGCAAAAGTGCAAACTAGTCCTCAAACTTGTGACATCAAAGTTGTCTTGTGGATGAGTCGTTTGTCTTTGATATCACCATATGACCATTTCAAGAGATATGACTCAAATGTAATTTCAGGATTCTCGACAAGCTCACAGAGGCAAGTGAATGTACAATAAGGAATCTCTGCTCTCAGTAAGGAGAAAGAATGCTCCAAGGATATCACTAGGATATCTTTGCAAAGTATTAGATATGATTAGAAAAGAAGTTTCTAAACATAACCAATGTAATCATATAAGTGGAAAATTCATGTTAGGGTTCAACAAAAGTATGCATACCATGATAATATGAATTAGGAGCATTGTAATAGAGAAGGACTCAATTGCACGATAATTCCAACTTGAATAGGTTCTTCACCTTTTCTGATTGGCTTCACTAATATGAAGAATTAATTGGCCTTCGCTAATATGAAGAATTAATTGGTGGGATTTAATCATAATCAATTTGGAGGAGTTGAGACAACCTACTGCCTCACTAAAAGAAACCTATGGATCGCATACCGAAAAATGTAGTTAGAGGAACAAATGAAGAAGAAGAAACTAAGGATGGTGCCATTGGAGCTGGGGGTGTTGTCAGAGATTACTCTAGTGCTTGGCTTGGTGGCTTCTTTGCAAACATGGGCTTTCGGCAAGTTATGCAATCTGAATTATGGGCCCTTTACCATGAATTGTTTTGGTGTGCCATAAGGAATGGTTCCCACTTAATATTGAATCTGATTCTCAAATTGTTGTGCAAATGCTTTCTTCAGAGTTAGAGGAAGAGCATCCATATTACAGTTTGGTGACTAGTTGCCAGAAAATGCTTAGGTCCAAAGATTACAATATTTCTCATAAATATAGATAAGGAAATTGCATTGCGGATAAATTGGCAACTCTGAGCTCAAAACTAGATTTGGGGTGTAGTTTTTGGGAAAGTGTGCCTAAAGGGTTTGGACATTACCTACTGGAAGATTTGAGTGGGGTTGCTAGACCCAGAAGTTTGTTTATGTAGTTCTGTTTCTAAGTTTCGGCTCCTTAGAACACAAAAAAAAAAAAAAAAACTTGGGAAACAAAAGTCAAAATCAATTTAGTTGACCAAAATGGTTGACTAAGTCAAACTATTCGGACTATGGTTATGACTTAATTGTGAAGTTAGTTTGACTGTTAGACTCGATTTGGGCATTAAAGGCATTTTGGGCCAAAGGGCAAAATAGCCCAAGGATCCATTGGGCCTAGGAACATATATTGTATGACAAGACAAGTTAAATGAGCCCAAGAGGAGCCCAAGAAACACTATGGCTGAAAATCTAAGGTAAGGTTTCTCCTCATCCTATATAAGCCATACTTGGGCTATTCTATAGCTAGGGTTTGAGCCTTTTAAGAAATTAGATTGTGGTTTTGAGAAGAATGAGAAATCTTTTCATCCACCTTTGCTAAAATCGCTCACCAAGAGAAAAGAGTCTATCATCTCCACTCTCTTGGTTGTTTCCTTCTTCATCCTCTAAACATTTGGTGTGGTGAACTAAAGGGTAGCTACTTGGGCAGAGACTTATCAATAGATTGGCTCACTAGGGCTATAGCCCAAGACAAAATTTTGACATTTTTTTAATACCGATCCTTTCTCTCTTCTCTCTCCTCTCTCCTTTATCTTTTTTCTCTCTTTCTTTTCCTTCTCTCATCTCTCGTCTTTTTTTCTTTTCTTTCTTTCTATCTATCTTCTCTCTCTTTCTTTTTTCTTTCTTTTCCTTCTCTCTCTCTTTTTTTTTCAATTTTTTAATTTAAAATGTCATTTTAAAATTATTTAATCCCTTATAATATTTTTTTAGTTAATACTCGCACAAACCTCAAGCGGCCCGCCCCTGCAAATCCCAGATGACAATCTCTCCTTCTCATTTTCTTTCATTCTCTCCCACAAATTCGATAATCACTCAGAAATTAGGGGCGACAGCTGTCATGGAAAGTCATAACAACTTTGTTGAACGTGTTTGTTCAGAAAGGTCATGTCATACTTTTCTTCGTCTATAAAAGGAAACGAGGGGAAAACACAAAATCACAACTCAGAAAAGAAAAAAACCTAGCTCCGCCAATTTTCTTCCTTCCCATTTCTCTTGATCTAAACCTATCTCCTCCAATTCAAAAATCAAATGGTGTCTTCCTTCCCATTTTCTCTCGATCTAAACCTAGCTCCACCAACTTAGACATAGGGGCAATGGGCTGCACTAGGGTGGATGCCCTACTTTGCTTCCTCACGAGGGCCTGTTATAGTAAACAAGTCTATACTCCTAGACAACAATGTTGCCATTGAAATTGCGAGGAGTTTAATGACTTCAAGGGATGTTCGTGTGAACGAGGGATGATAACCGGGTAGTGAGCGATGCCATGACATTGAGTGTGCAAAGTGCGGCGTCAGTCGTAAGTGTGGGTCATCGCTTTATTGTGAGATCTTATGAAGTGCAATTGTTAAGAGCTCAGTTGGTGAAAAAACGGAATTTGGTTGAAGATTGTCAAAGTGTTATAAGGAGACTGAAGAAAGAGAAGGCCAAGGCATTTGAGGAGACGCATCACCAGATTGAAAATGTAGGAAGAGAATAAATAGCTATCAAAGATAGTTGATTTTTACTCTAAAGACATGCAAGAGGAGTTGCAGCCTTTGGAGAACCCAGGGAAGCGCAAGCGAGGAGATCAGGAGAGTAGTTTTTTGAAAGCCAAAAGGGTGATCTTTGGAAACTCAAGTAGTGAGTCCCAAGAAGCGTTGCATGAAATCGTAAGAGATGAGATCTAAAGAACCACGCCAACAATCCCTGCTCTGGAAACAGAGAGCGTCTTGAAGAAGTGGTTTTTGTCTTTTAAGTTGTTGCAATTCTTTTTTTTAAAATTTTTTAAAAATTATTGTAGTCCCCTGTTTCTTTTTTTATTCATTTATGTGAAATTAAATTTTTTGTTCATTTTTTTATTTTTAACAGTCATTCTATAGCCAATATGTACAGAAAACGTTGTCATAAATGACAGTTTTTTTTGGGTATTATTTAAGAGGTTATATACCATTTGGGAACAATTAGACCGAGTCATTTTTGAATCCTGGCTCCGTGCCTGTACTTTGGTACCTTTTGAAGAATCTATGAAGCAATCAGATGGAAGAAGGCCTTTCCAAAAGTGAAAACTTGGAGACCATCTAAGAGAGCTTCAAGAGTAAGAAAGTCTCATCTTTCCCTCCCCTTTTCCTTTTGTGCATAGATAAGATTAGACCTAGAAAGATACTTAGGAAATTGGATAGCATTAGGCTCAATAAGAACTAAAATTCGCTTATGCCTCTTTAAATGTTTGATTCATGTATGTGTAGCCTAAGATCCGATGAGTTTAAATTTTAAATGCATGTTTCCTTCAACCATTACTCGCATTAGACAATTACTTAAATATTTTTTTTTTTTACCATTTTAAAGTAAGGATTCTTTCAAATATATTGTGTGCTTAATGTCCTATATTTTTCTTTTTGGGTTCAATAAAATCTTCTTTTTCACAATTTATAATAACATAATGCCTTTAGAATTTCAATGACCTAAATTAATTAGAAACAAAAATAGTGGGAAAAACTAGCACCAATGGGTTGGTTGGTGGTTGGAAATGTGATATCTTTTTATTTTTAAGAAGTTATTTATTTAGGAAAATTTAGTAATGTGTTATATTTTTCTTTTGCTTCTCGTTCTCCATCTCTAAATTTCGTGTTTGTTTCTCTGTATAAGTGAGTATTGCTACAGAAAATAATTTATAAATCTTCGTAGTCGATTGATTTTCTATGTTAATTTGGACCATAGGCATGACTTGTGAATATAAACACATTGGTATGCTACCACTTTGGCAAGAACGGTAGCAAATAGCTCTTTTTCTTTGTTTTACTTGCCCTATTGATGATTGAAATTATGCATATTTGCAAAGTGAGTTACTTTTGAAATTTTGGAATCAACTTGGAAATTTATTGATGAACATAACCAAAACACAAACGCCTTGTTGGTTTTAGCGCGTCAACATGATTAATTAAGAAATATGTTGTTTGGAACATTCATTATCATAAGCATTAGGGTGTACCAAGGGTATTTTGGTAATTAAATAGGGTGTACTTAGTTAATTGTACATTTTGATTAAAGTATTAGGGTGTACTTAGATCATAGGGTGTACTTAGTTAATTGTATGGTTGATTTAGCAGCACTCTTAAAAAATCGAGTAGTAATTCTTTTATAGTAACATTTGGTGAGATTTTCGGTAAATTTATGGAAACATAATTAATCGTATCCACTATTAAGACATTTTCAAAACCAAAATTATAAATTTGATAACATTAGGCAGATACAATTTTATAATGTTGAAAGGTTTTTTTAATTGCAAATGGTCCGTGAGGTTCACGAAAATTTCACGTTGTCCTTAACCTCTTTTTTTGCTACACTAATAGTCCCTGAGGTTACCCTTCGCACAACAAACGGTCTTTATTGTTGCGTGCGTACAAATTATAGTTAAAAATGGTCACGTGCTATCACATGCCATTGTTTTAAGGGATATTTTCGTCACTCCAACCCCCTTAGACCTAAAGCCATCATTTAGACCCATTTTCCTCCATTTCCACCATGATATTTCCTCTCCATCTAGGGGTTGAAGTTGTGCAATCGAGGCTTTTGGGGATTTCAAAGATAAAGCTAATCTATAGAAGGAATCTCCACTCAATCACTTGTGAGATTTCTGATTCATAATTTACTTTATGAATTTAGAGATTCCTTCTACAAATCGCCTTTATTTTTGAAATCCCCAAAAGCCCCAATTGTCCATCTTCAAACCCTAAATGAAGAGGAAATATTAGGGTGAAAATGGAGGGAAATGGGTATGAATAGTGGGTTTAGGTCAAAGAGGTTTAGAATGACGAAAATATCCTTGAAGAAAATAGGACGGGATTATACGTGACCAGTTTAACTATAATTTGGACAGAAGGAGACAAAAACAATCATTTGGACGTGCGGGTAACCTCAGGGATTATTTGTGTCATAGAAAAAAGTTAAGGACGAAATGTAAATTTTCACGAACTTGAGGGACCGTTTGCGATAAAAATCCATGTTGAAAACTAAGGATTTCAACGATGTTTAAAAAAACCCACGTGATTCACCAACAGACAAAACTATAAATCTTCGGTGAACCAACCATGGTATGATTTCTTTTTGAACCCCCATAGTAAAGTTTTTTTTATTTATATATATATATATATATATATTCAACTCATGCTTTTTTTTTTCCCCCACTTATTCCCTCACATAGAGTGAAATACTCTTCATAAGAAAGAAAAAAAAAATTAAACGACATTTTAAATATGTACGAAAAATATGAGCGGTCTCCAAAACGTTTTTTTTTTTAAAATTATATGAACTTCAATTTTAGGTTATGTGTTGGGTTCATTTTTATACAAGATTTATCATATCATTCACCCAATGTTTTGAGTTAGTTCTCGACATTTTATAGTTTTTTTTCCTTCATTTTTGTGTTTTTATAAGTTTTACCTTGGTTGGTAGAAATATGAGCTAAAAGTGCAAAATTGAATATAAATTCTGGTTTTGCTCATTTTCATAGGTCAACTTCTTGGGAACTCATGAGCTTTAATTTGGATGTGTCTTTCATGCTAAGTTTGGGAAGGGGTATTTGACAGGACCCGATCCAAATTCCGCTTTGGAATCCAAGCCAGACCCTGTGCGTGTCCGACACCTGGCAAATGTCGGGCACAAAAGACCTATTTTCCCTTCTATACAAAACACGATAAAATAACAAGGTTGACTTCTACCGAAAAACCGGCAGAGTTTCCCTTGTAACTGGCTCAATACCAAAACATTCACACCTGCCAAACAAGTATACATATATACAACCAACTGCCAAACAGGTATACATATGTATATATACATTCCAACAGTTCAAATCTCAGTCTAGGGCAAAACATCAGAGCGACTACTAAATGTACAAAAGAGTGAATCTGTTTACAAAATAAAATCCTACATCAAAGAAAGGTGCGGAAGATGGGAAGTGGCCCGGTGGTGGATTCCTGTGCACGTCTACTGCCTGGGGGCGCAAAATAACAAAAAGGGTGAGTGGACCCAAAAACAAAGTTTAGAAAATACCATATGAACATACTAACCCCACTGTAAAAACAGTTATACAAACTAGCTTATTTTCTTTATTTCTGAAATCAATGCATGTAGCTAATTATATACATTTGAAAACAGTTTAAACTATCACCTAGGTGTACCCTTACTTCCGTCAATTCCTTATATCCGTCAATTCCTTGCATCACCATGGGTGACACATACTCGCAGGTCTCAGTGACACGAAGTCAGTCCGAGCCGTAACTCGCAGGATTCAGGGAACCGTAGTCCACCTTTATCCGTATTACTCGCTCCACACGAGTTCGAGTACCAAGGAACTCGTGGGGCAACTGTCAAGCATGCTGACTAAACCGAATGCAACAAATATAATCCGAAGGCAACATTTAATATCTGGGTACAAGGTGATTTAAGAAAATATAAAGTTTATGAAGGAAATCTGTTGACTAATTAACTTTCTGTAACCTTTAAAATTCTGCTGCCATTTATCTGATAATGAACAAGAATATCTATTCCTATATTCTTTAAGGAAATGTCACTCGGCAGCATGCAACATAAAATAGTTAACAGAATAAAACAGCTGATAACTGAAACTGAACTGCTTAAATTCATTTATTAAAACAAAGAGTCCACTCACTAATAGTCTGAGCTCGCTGGACCTCTTGAAGGTCCCTCCTGCGGGTCAACTAGTGCCCGGGTGCCTGATTCAATGACCATAATATTCTATTAATACAATGTAGTATTAAATTAAAAACCCTACCCCCAGCTCCTAAAAGTACGTGCGTCAATTTAAAGTGATCCCTATGCCCATAACAGCTTTCCTTCCACGTGAGGTAGTTTAGCGGTATCTTAGGACTCAAAAAGCGCTAAAGTCCAAAACGTCAATTCGGAACCCCACGGGTCCATGACCTCACAATCTGATCCGAATGCCGCTAGAAGGTCCAATATATCTAGGACACATGTCCCGAGGGTATTGGTGTCAATCGAACGGTCAGATTGATCACAATCCTGTAATCGCATAATTTCTCAACCCTAGCCCTAGGGTTCGCGATTTCGGAGTATCCAGGACTCCGATTTATAATCCGTCGAATCCTACACGTTTCTAAAATTATCGAGAATAACATATCTAAAATTGATTACGATCCAACGGCTCAACAATATTGAACCCGATAATCGCACAATATGGAAAATCCCTTCGAGACTCAAACGGTATCCAAATTGAGATCCGCGAATTCCTATACGCTCGTGACGACCTAAGGATCGCATCAGAACACAGTGTCAATGCACCACACTCACCCACGCGCCGCCGCACGCGCCGGCAGCGATGGGTGTCCAAAGCGATAACGCATCGCCGGAAAATCTCAAAACTAAGGCTCCAAACTCCTATCCTAGGTATAACACCATATTTGGAACCACTTTTGTTCTTGGACCAACCCCAAAAACTGATCGGAAGTGGCCGAACACGGAGGCCGAAAACCGGCTGAATTTCAATTCACAAACTGGGCAATCTACGGTTAAAATTGATAAAAACCTATCCAACCATCAGCTAGAGCACGAAAAATAGATGAGAATCCATACCTTACTCGAAAGATTTGGAGGAGAATTGAAGGAGAACGAAGGGTTGGAAGTTTAGCCCGAAAACCGGCGATTTTCTCCTTTTTCCGGCCAACTCCGGTCGGCTCGTGGGCGGAGAATGGTCGGGTCGTGACGGTGAGGGCCAGGCAGTCCCGTCGGTACCGGTGCCGTAGGTCGGGGTGGCCTGTGGTGGTGGCTGGGTTGATCGGAAGGGGAGGGGGGCGACGGACGTCGCGCGCGGGAGAGAGAGAGAGAGAGAGAAGGGAGAGAAACTGATGGGGAAGAGAGAGAGAAACAGGTTTTATAAAATCTGATTTTCCAATTTACCATTTTGCCCCTCTTGATATTTTAATCGTATTTTCTTCGTTAAAACTCCGATTCGAGTCCACTTCGTGTCTATGAACTCGTGTCATTGTGCTCTACACAACGGTGTATGTGGAATTGTCAAATTCCTTTTCGGTCAAAAAGTCAACTTTGAGTTCATAATTTAGTCAAAGGGCAAAATTGTCTTTCTGTATAATAAATTACTAATTAAATATGAATTTTAGGTTTGGGTCATTACAGTGTTACATATTGAAAAAAAAAAAAAAGAGAGAGAGAGAGAGAGAGAGAGAACTTCACTCAATTCGTGAAAGAAAAGAGAAAAGTTGTGGTTAAGTGGTGATTGATTGAAAATTCATTTCCAAGTTTCTTTCTTGGCCCTAAAAGTAAATTGATGGTTGTTCAAATGGAAGAAAGGAGTGTGAATCAGAATAAATGGAGGTATAAGGCTTTATAGTCTAAGTGATCATGTAAAAAAAAAAAAAAGAATATATATATCTAAGCATGATGATTCGAAGTCTTGTAATAAATTGTTGTATGCTCGCACATTTTGAGTTCCTTAAACTCTGTATTATCCATACCTTTCATTTCTCACTCACCTCACCTTATACCCTTAGCCCCATTACAACCTATTTTAAAGACCTAAATTGATCATAAATGTCATGTGGTTGAATTATGCTTATTTTACTGCTTTTAAATGTTTGGCCTCCTTCTTGAGATCATATTATTGCCTGTTCTTCATATTTTCATTACGAGTTAAGTCTCTATTCTCATGTTTATTATTGAGTGATGCATTGCAGCCCCCTTTTGAGTGATTCATTTGTGATATGACAACTTTGATGAGAATTGAAGTTGATTTTGTGCTTATTTTGATTTTCGAAGTTGTGTGAAAACTGAGGACCTTTAGGACGCTTTGGACGTTGTCCTACGTCTCCCTTACTAGGCTTAGGAGGCTTTGGCCCTTTTCCTGCATCTCTCTTAGGATGTTTTGGACGTTTTCCTGCGTCTACCTTAGGATGCTTTTGATCTTTTCTAGAACACTTCTTTGAAAAATTGAACTTGCATTGATGCTTGTGTGATTACATAGTTTTATTAGGGTTAAGGGCTCTGATACCAATTGTTGGAGTATCAAAGACCTAGCTCTAAGAAGCTGTAAAGATCGTGAAATAATCCACTAATTATTAACAGAACATATTTGGCTTAAATAGCCATTACAACTGAAAAAACAAATTAAAACAAACCACGTCTCCACATCCCGAAGACCGTGGCAACTAAGCAAACAACTCGGTCATACTTGACCTGATCAACTCCTAACTTAAATGAACTACTAGCTCCTGAAAAATAGGAGCTTATTCAAATCAAAACAAACTTGCATTACCGAAACTCTAACACTAAACCCTAAAACTTGATCTACATCATAATGTGATGGAAAGAGTCATTTGGTGAGTTTTTACTGAAATCCAATCACTAAACTATGCAATTTTCCAACTACTCCGTTTATCAAGTCATCGAGATTTATACAAAAAGATTTAGGAGTATTTATGTCATTATGAATAAGCTTATGCATCAGAATCTATCTGCATATATTCATGTCTATTTGTATATGAATCACTGATTGTTCTTTCACAAGGGAGTTTTTTGTTTTTGTGATGATCACAAGACTTGTGTCGGGATTGCTGGAGCAATTTATGCAGAACTTTTGTTTTGTTTTTAGTTATCAACTTATCATAAAATATGAGTATTAGAACACTAAAACCCAAGTGATAAAAAATTGCTCAAGTATGTACATACCTATCGACGACGTTATTGTGGTTGAATAAAATGGTGCGATGAGAACTTTAATTCTTCAATGAAGGACTGCTGAATTTCTAGGGTTTTTCAGAGAGGAAGAAGGAGGTTTAATGCTAAACCACAAAGGCTCGGTGCTTTGAATTTGAGAAGTTTCAACTAGCGGCAATTGAAAGGGAGGAAGCTGAATGCTTTGATTGGAATTATATTATGGCTTGAATTCTGACTTTGATTCCCATACTGAGAGATATATTGGCCATCATGGAGGACTGTTGAATTTCTAGGGTTTTTTTCAAGAGAGGAGAGGGTGGGGGAGCCAAGGAGGAAGACGGAAGGGACCTAAATATTAAATGGGTTTCTTTATTTTTTTGTTTATTTTTTTTGTTTTTGTGTGAAATTCTTTTATTTATATAACAAATTATGTAATTAAAATAGATGAGATGGCAGATGACATAGGTTGCCATGTCATGTACCACATGTGTTGGTATCTAAAAGTTGGTAAACAAGTTGGTGCCCGTAGCGTTATTAGACTTTGTCATAGCCATCACCACCACCACGTCACCACTAGTAGCACAACTACCAATATCGCATATGATGTCACCACCACGGCCACCATCACTAATTTATAGATCGATGTCTCTTTATGAGAAATATTAGGGAAATTTGCATAAATACCACTTGACTTCTTAGGTGAGTGCAAGTACCACTTGAACTTTTAATTTTTACTATGAGCCACCTGAATTTTATAGTGTTGCAATATATCACCTACGTCTAACTACGTTAAACTTTCCTTCAAATTTAAAGGCATTTTTGTCAATTCTCTATAACTTAAAATTAAAATTTTAAAACCAACATAATTATCACCCAAAAAAAAACATAACCTAATTATTGTTATCCCAGGATTTCCACCACTCCTCCAACCCTCTCCCCCACCCTCTGCATACACACTAAATATACCAACATCACCTAAACCTGCAACCTCTTGCATGCAATGATCCATGATTCATGAAATCCATCTGTCAAGTTTATCAAAATTCAAAATATATATATACTCTCTCAAACTAATTTGGCAGGTGAAGCTTCCACTCAGATTTCAATTGTCCTATCATTTATTTTGTTTATAGTTGCTCACACTAGTCTTCGCTTGTACTCAAAGCCTTGGTCTCTAATTCAATGAAAGCTTTTATATTCGAACAAAAAGAACAGTCAGATTGCAATTTCTCTCTTTCTCCATCCAACGGTCCAAAAAATTTCACCCCAAAAGCTAGAATTTGGACTTTTTAACTGTATTATAACCTTTGGGAATGAATTAGTTGGCTTTCTGCGGCCACCCTCTACTAGAGACCCCAAAACGCCAGGAATAAATAAGCTGGAATTGCCAAAACAAATTCCAAACAACAAATGTGAGAATCCCTAAATTCAAAGGAGGTTCTGGATAAATTGCTAATTTAATTGACTTTAAAATATTAAATAAAGGTTGAAAATATATATGTATGTATTGAAAATATATAAAATATTTACAGGATATGCCACTCATAACGCCATATACCTTTTAGTGGTTTTACTTGTATAATCAATTAACATTACAACAAATTTACAAATTTGATGAACAATCTGTGTATCAGTAGCAAAAATGTGAAAACAAAAATTACTGGAAACAGAATCATGGTAAAAGCACTCGTTGATCGAACCTAAATGTAGGAACATAGTCCATTGCACAACAACGATGTATTCGTCTCCAGCAAGGTCTCACTTCCAAAAAGATTTCATTCTCAGACCAGCAAGAAAATCTGAAGACAAAGAGAGGTAGCCTTCTTGAGTCGATATTTCCTTCACTGTTTCTATAGTTCCATAAACACAATCTGCCAAGAATCACATAAAATATAAGTCGAAATGACCAACCTAGCTAATTGATGGAATGCCTAAACAAAACTTACTCTATGTCAATGCTATGCTCATTTATCTGAAAACTGTATCGACAATGCCCAAAAATTGAGAGAAGCACAATCGAAGTTAATCACAGTCTGACACCACTCAGCCAAGGCATTAAGATACCGGAAGTCAAGTGTTGTACAAGTCCCATTAAACAACATGGAATCTTAAAATGAAATATTCCTGGCACCCACAATTTGAAGCTATATCTTTGATTGCCTTAATTATCAGGATATTCTTAGTTACCCATGATTTCTATTGTCAGAGCTCCAACTTAACCAGCAGTCACTCCAGGACCCTATGCCCGGGTGGAGGCCTAGACCACCAGCTCGTTCAACATATCTTGTGCTTGACAGGCTTTATGGTCTTAATTTGGATCAGGTCAAGATCAGGAAAAATTGAGGCTTAGCCTAAGTTGTCAATTATAATGTTTTTCTCACTCACCTTATCGGTATGAAGACTAATGAAATCGGTTTGAGCATCCATTCATCGAAAATAACTTGCATCCCTCTGTGAGCCAGTGAGTTAAAGCGTGGCTTAGGGTTTACTTGAGGGTTTTAGGGTGAAGAAATTGAGTGTGCGTGTCACCGATTTTGGTGGGGGATATGAACAGCGAACGAAAATGACTTTTCAAATAGCCTTTGTCAATAGTTTGTTCTTTCACAAAAAGGACAAATTTGACATTCAATAAAGTTTTTAGTGGTGTATGAGTAGAAGCACCCATTTGAAAAACATAACTCATTAATCCACAATACGGGTGCATTCATATTCAAGATCATATGCTACAGGAGAAATTTTTGAAAGAATTAAATATTTTAACAGTCGACTTGAGATAAAAAGGAATTCATTACCACAATGGAAATATAGGAAGCTATGCATTAGAGGGCTGTGTCTCAGTTAGCTCTGCACTCAACATATGGTGGAGAAGAACATCAATTCTCTGGCTTTGAGTTTTGGAGCTGCACAAAATGCAAGATTTGAGTTTAGACTATCTGTAACACTTTTAAGAATAGGCTTAGGTAACAACTTGACAGCCACAATTTTTTAGAAATACGTACCCCAAAGATCGATGTCGATCTTCTGCTCCTTCCACTTCCTATATAAAGTAAGACAAATTTAAACTCATTTAGTAGCACTGAATTGATAATGACCACAGGTCTATTATACATGACTCCATAAAAGCAGGAAAAATGAAAAACTTCGGGGTTGAGTCCAAGCTTCCAACCCAGCAAGAATTTTTTCATCCTAAAATTTCAGGGTTGGCATGAGGTCAACCCTTATAATGCACACAGAAATCATTAAGGCCAAACTCTGTACAAAAAACCAGATCATGTAGAAAACTACCTGTGCTGGCTCTTTATAGAGACCATAAAAGTCAATTCAAAATTAGCCAGCTGTCACATCAACTATTTAATGCATGAATAGTTTTAATCCGACACCAGGGAATTTATGGGTTATAATTTGAAAATGTTCATTCAACATATGTTTAACAAGGAGTCCCAACGGCATAAATGAAGACAAAAACAAGGCTCATATGAATAACAACCCAAAAGATACTTACCTTCTCATCTCCTTCACATTTTTCTGATGTCTCAAGATCCATTTCAGCAAAGAAAGCCTCCAAGACAAAAGCTACTACCTGAAATTACATTTACCAAAAAAAACAAATTTCAGGTTTACTTTCTGTTATATCTTTAGCGAAACTGAGAGATATGCATGATGAGACACAAAACACCCATGCTAAGTACAAGCCAGCCTCAGTATCTAAGACCACTTTATTCAATCTTTCTGATTAAAGTGTTCCTACAAATGTCAAGATCACATCATTTCCAATGATTGAGTTTGCATATAGATGTGTAGAATCTCAAATTTCTTTACTTACAACATTTGCTAACCAACAGATAAATAAAAAGCTTACCAACCTCATTTTGATGCTTTAAAACAATAAAATATAGAGAAAAGATAATCTCTTCTTCTCTTTTTCAAAAAAAGAAATTGTACTGAGAATGATTCAGTACCCTGAAACATACTGCTGTCTAGTATGCATCTTAGTTTCAAAGGTTTTAGTGCGGAATATAATCAAGAAACAAACTAAAAAAGAAACTAAGAATCCCTTTTGCACGTTGACTGAATTTAATTCATTGAGAACTTTATCCATGCATCGACTGAGTTAATCATAAACCATTTTCTTGTTTGCGGGTACCTTATGCCTATGGACTAAAATTTACAGTCTTCTGCCAAGTGTTAGGAACTTAGGTAGTATAAAAGCACTTTGATAGGGCACTATGTGTGGATTTTCCTCCAATCCATGTGGCGATTGGGATAGACCTTGCTCCCCTCACTCCCACCCCCCGTCTTTTTTTCTTCTCTTGCTTCTCTCTGCAACGAACAAGGCCCGCAGTTTACTTGTTATATTTCATCGTCCAACTCCGTATGCTCAGTCCAAATTCGAGTCTGAGTGAGGTGATAGCAGCCTTTTTCCCCAATCATTGTTGGAAAGAGCTTATGCTCTTTAGAAAGGGAATGGAACTGGAGCAGAGCTTCCAACTCCCTAGTTGCAATTTTATAATGTTCATAGAAAAATTTATTCAGCAGAGGATTGTTTCACCCAATGTGAAATCTGAGTCGTACATTTGATGCATCAATGTATGAATTGCATGAGAATTCATGCATACAGGATATATTTGCATGCATGCATGTAATAAAGTACAGATGAAATATTGCAGTAACATTTTTGTAGCTCACCAAATTCAATAGCAGTAAGATAGTTATAAGATAAAAGCTGACAAAATATGCCATGCTCCACCAAGTTCCTGTTAATTCCTTGTAACCCTGAAATAGTAAAACATAAATGATTAGTGACATAATAGCCATTTATTTCTTCTTTGATCAAATATGAGGCAAAAATGATTATAATTGCTTAAGGGCCATGCTTGGTGACTAGGATTAGATTGGATTAGGAGGTAAAATGTATTACATTGGATAGAAAGGATAAATATCATTTATCGGCACTTGTGTCCTGGGTTTGTGTCGCGGTTCCAGGGTCTTGGGTCCAAGGTCAAAAGGGCTGGAGTAGTGGGATTATGTATCCCACCTTTTTGGTAGGGTAAGTTATCCTATAGAAATGCACATAATGGGATTATGGTGGGATTATCCTTTCATCCTATCCACATTCAGTTTTTAGCACGAAACATAGTATTCGATTAAGCTAATCCAATCCTACTACTTATCCTACCCACCAAACGAGGCCAAAGTGTTCCTGAACAACTTTAAAAAAGTCTGAATTCTGAAATCTGCTCCATGAAACATACGTGGTTCAGCAAATGAAGTGGAATGTTCAAGAAATGTATAATAACAAAATTATGCAAGAAATATACAGAAATAAATAAGCTAGATGCATTAAAGTAAACCAACCCACAGCGAAGGAAACACAGAAGGATGAGCAGTACACATCCAATAGAAAAGCATCGTAAAAAAGTATTGCAAACAAGGATATTCTGCTCTTGATCTATCACCCACAGATTTAAAGTTTAAGACAGGGTATTTAACATAACCAGTCCAATCTACTATGGACTACAGATAGACAGACCATTTGGCTTTCAGTTACGCATGATTTGTTTATGACAGATTCCCAGGATTTTTCGTCTCTGCATTCAGATAGGTCCTAAGAATTGCCAAGTTATTAAAGAAAAGGGCATTTCTCTTTTCCCCATCCAGTGGGGCTAATGGGGGGCTAGGGGGGAAAATGCGGGATATGTTACTAAACAAAATACAAAAAAAAAATAGGGACATTTATATACCTCTATCCAAATTTGCCAGTTCCCCATGACTAGCAAATTGAAAAGTGTCACCATCCCATTTGGGTAGTCATTGAAGTTGAAAAGTAAATAGCTGATTATGTCAAGAAAAGTCAATGAATTAACATTTAAGAAGGAGATAATAGCAATCCTGTTTGATATTCTACCAAATATCGCAGGTTTAACGAAAGGAGTCCCATCAATGACAAAGGATACTCATTCTCATAAAAATCTGTTCCTTCCAAAGAGGCATTTCCCGCATTAACAATTCCACCGAATACCTACAAATTAGAAAATAAAGAAATCCTTAGGGACCGCTATAAAATTGGTATAAAAGTTGAAGGTTTGATTATACTGTAGTGTCAGAAATGTAAGTGTATTACGAAGGGGTTTGGAAGACATGCCATGACATATAATTACAAATGGATTCAGTAACCACTGTCTGCCTTAGACAACATGGAACCTTTCAAACTGAGAATCATAAATAAGAATACTAGAGGCACCAAAAGTATTCCTCAATTTTGGTCAAAAAATCATAGGGCAGATAATCACAGTATCTTAGACATTAGACATAAGTTTGATTCAGAGTGGGAACAAATATGAACAATTGAAATGCTGTGACATCAATTGGTATCCAGAATTCTGATATTTATCTTGGTTTTAAAGCAGTACTCTTGAATGAAAATGAGCTTCATTTTTGCATCTCAAATGGTAAAATATGTAGAAGTTTTCAGCCTTTCTTTACAAATAAGAAAATAAATAAAATAATAATAATAATAATATAGGATGGTAGATAATATAGAGAATAGAGTCAATAAGGGTGTGACATCATTCAAGTAAAAGGAAAATGTTATCTTTTACTTTTTGTGCGACTAAAAAGAACACGTGTTATTGGAAAACTGTAGTGCCTTACAGTATTGTTGTGATAGTTTTATTATTATTTTTATTTTATTTTTTGTAGCTTTTTGGTTGCTATTTTAAATTCTAGAGTTTGCTTGTCTGGTCTGGTGGGCCAGAGGAACCCTTTGTCCTCTTTTTTTAATGAAAGACCAAAAAAAGTTACAAATGATAGTTTAAATAGCACTGTATTACCTGTACCCCAAGTGTACAATAGATACACATTACACAAAATATGGTCCCAAGGTATGGCATCAAACTTGGTATGAGAGTTAAGAACGTGGCAAGAAATGCTCGGTAACGCTGGACATGCATCAGGATCCTAATCAATCGTAACATTCTTGCAATGAGAAGGTAGCGAATCCTGTGAACAAGAAAATCAGAAATTCAATTACATTCATTGTCCTACAAAAATCTTGTAATCATGAAAGACTGTCCTATTTGGAGTCATGTGCCTAAACTCTAGGCGCAAGAAAGAATACTGCTTGGAGTCTTGCACCTAAACTTGCAGACACAAGAACTCCGAGCCTACAAGAAATCTCTGGCTTGAAGATAGTTCATCAACAAAAAATTAGAACCAGTAAAAAGCGGAAATATAGGAAAGCTAATAGCAGAGAGTATAAGAATTAGATTGCCCCTACCATTCTCCATTTGAGAAAAAAATTAGTCCGTCAGGAGTCACAAAAGTTATAGTTTCCCCAATAACTGCAAAAGTGATAATCATTCGTCATAGATATATTATGCAATCTAATAATGATAAGAACGATGCACAAAATCCAAATTTAATTAGGCATAGAAATAATACGTTAAAAACATGATTGCACATATCAAGTTAATAAATGTAAATGACATCTTTTTAGTTAGGTTTCTTGCTCCGATGTGTTCCCAGACTGATACCAAGTCCAAAAGTTCAGGTTTACTGCTTTAACTTCCCAGTTCGAAACATGAGATTCTTGGAAAGGTGAAATACCTATGCAATTTACAGTGAATTACCAAATAGGGAGACGGTAGGGGAGGGCAATGCTTACGAGGAAAGAGACACATAATGTTGAATGGGGCCACAATAATCAGCGAAAAACATATATGACAGACTTAAAGAATATCATCTTTAAAAATTCTTTGCTCTGACCTTGTTGAAAATGAAGGTAAAAATCAATTTGGTCTAATAAAAAGCTGAGAATGCTGAAAGTAGAGAAAATGGGGATTTAATTGATGCATATTATTGTCCAGTAAAAGGAGCAAATAGCTATACACAGAGGTATAAAATAGGTAAGTAACCCCTTACAATCATCCCACGGTTCTAGATACAGTCCAAAGTCAACCTAAAATTCAGTGAATTACACCTAACATCATGACGTATATACAACATAGTTTGTGGGGATAAAAAGTCAAGTTACATATTGAACAATACTTCGAAGATCTTGATATGTTAGAAATCATTTTTAAGATCATATACCAAATTATAAACAAAACTTCACCATCCAACACCCCTAGAAAAACCCTCTCTCTTCCTCTTCAATGGCGTTATTGAAGTCCCTCGACTGTTATCCAACTCCTCATAGGCTGCCACAGCTCTGTAGCCTTAAGTGCTATTAATTGTCTCTTCCAAGTTGGATTTATTTGCTCTCTGTCGATGGAGTATGCAGAGAGTGAGGGAGAGGTGTCCAGCGAGCAGGGGATTGTTTTGGTTTTTCTATTTCATTTTAAATTTTCTATTTCAACTTAGTATTATTTTGTTTTAATTTTTTTTAAAAGATAAGAATTTTCATAAAGAATCTCTTAGTAATTGTTTGTCTGCTTGGCGCCAACAAAGATGACATGTAGGCCAAAAAAACCAACCCAGTTGTGCCATGTCATCAAACTTCACAAATTTGTTGAGAGACTTAACGGAGGTGGGAAATGTCAGACATGGAAGTTAAATTCAGGGGTTTAAGTGAGACAAAATAAAATTCAGGGGAGAAAGTGAGATTCGGATGATAGTCTAGGAGGCAAAACAATAATTAAGCTTAGATTAAAATAAAAAGTGAATCTTTTCAGATATATGTGTAGTGTAGGTAATGTGAGGTTTTAGAGATGGCATGCTTAGCAAGTAATATGTCCTTCTGGGTCATGCAGTTTTGTACTTGTGAGCCACTTGATAGTGCTTCCCATGAAGATTAGGACTGTATCAAGATGTTCCCTACCAAGAGCCTCTTTGGGCCACATGTTGTCTTGAACATTTTTCTTATCCTGTTGCTTAATAAACCAATTCAAGACAATGACCAAACAATAGAATTTATATGAGGGTACACGTGCAAAAGAACTATTTTGGTTTACAATTAAGGCACTTCATTCATCATTAAAGTTTTAAACATTGTATGTGATTGTCCGTACAGGTTACCTATTATCCATGTGACCAGAAAATCAAAGCGATTTTGACCATCCCTCCAATAGTTCTGAAATCCAAAAGAATAGACTTTCAGAGCCATTTCCAGTACATATATCCACCCTGTGGGACACAAAACAAACCATTTGAACAATTTAAAGCTAAGGTCCCCAGAAATAGCTCTCAAAAACTGACATCAACAACTGGCTGTGAGGAAACTAAAGAAAATGCATATGATTGTTAATAACAACCAGCTAATGTACTCTAATTATTCATCAGCAACCGAAAACTGGAAATTGAAGTACTTTAACTGGTTGGAATATATGATTGTGCTTTCTTTGATATATATAATAACCCCAGGCCACAAGTTTTAGAACATTTTGAAATTTAGACAGCTATAAACATCTTCAATACTAAATGCATCATTATTCAACTCCTATTCCAAGGAAGACAGTACCAGAAGAATTAATACTGTAGGAAGCCCTTACCAAAGACAAACTCTGCCGCTTGCCATGCCTTTTGACCAGTATTGTTTTCTATATCAAGCTGAAGCCACCAAATTCAAAATTAACATACATCGCGATACAAGTCGATATATAAATAATAACAGCAATTAATAATGAGCTATAAAATGTTCAAATTATTCAAACCATGGTTAAGAAGAAAGTGGCATAACATTCCATTGAACCCTTCATAAATAATGAAACAAGATCGCAGATAAAAACAAAATGTGAAAGTGATAGTTTTCTTGCATTGACAAGAATAGATATCAGTAGTCTTTTTGGTGGAGGAGCACGACAGAGGAGTGTGGGGGTTGTGTGGAGTGGGACGACGACCAGGTGGGCAGAGATGGGGCTAGATCAGGTGGAAGATCTGTGGGAGCCGCTGAGGATGGGGCAAATGGGAGCTGGGTGTGGCATGGGGTTGTGGCCTTGGTGGGGAAAGTGGCTGGGGGTCGAGCTGGACAGTATGGTGAGTTGTTGTCCGCGGTGGGAGGGGGGGGGTGTTGGTGAGAGAGAGGGAGAAGGGTGATGGCGGCTGCCATAGGCGGGGAGGGGGAGGCTGGCTGGGATGGGATAGTGGTTTCTTTTCCTTTTTAATTATTTAATTTTAAATCTTGTTTTTATTAGTTCAGGCTGTATTTATTCTGTTTTAAATTGAATTCAAATAGTTATATCTTTTATTTATTTTATAAAAAAATTAAAAGGGAATTTAATGAAATGCACCACATCGCCTGACAGTTCCAAACCCAAGGACAGAATTTGCCAAATTGAAAACACAGGAACCAAGTTGGCCAACATAATAAAACATGGAACCATTTTGATATTTAACCCTTAAATTTAGTAAAACTTTATTCTCAATTAAAGTTTGACAATTCAAATTTTAATGTTATATAATGATAAATGCCACTTCGTAAGAGGGATCCCTAGGGATGAATAGTTGAAAGGGATACCATTGTTGGGAGCACTCTGCATTGTGGTTTAAGGATCCGAACCTCCTAGTTTTTAGGTCCCCATTTTAGAATCTTCCCAACAAAAAATTAGCAAAATCTGAGATTGTTGGAGCATTTTATTATGATAATGCACATTTCGCTGTTTTAGTGGAAACATTGTGTTCGTCCATCTGCTATGTTATTGTTAGATGTCTTAATACTTTCAGATTTCAGTCATTTTTTGCAACTATGATCCTTGAATGATGTCCTAGAAATCAAACAGTTCGGATCATCGGATTGCATTGATGGTTGGCCTAACCTGCAATCCCTCTTGGTGAATAGTAAAAGGGGATCTCTCTTTAGAAGCTCCGTATATGAATACATGTATTTGTGCATGCGTATGTGTGCACACTGATTTATGCAGAGCAGTTGTGTAATTTCTATTGAGTTTCAAGCCATACCGTTGTTTCGACAATAACAGCAACCAGATTGACTATGAGTATGAAGGATATTATGTATCCAAATTTGGGGCTCCGTACGAAGGCCTTCAACTTCTCAGACAATAATGAATGGTAGAATGAAGGGAATTTTTCAAACAAAGATGGCTGCACCCAAAATTTAAAGTGTCCAGTATAAGAACACTTCACCATCATATTAAATGAACCAGCAACTTTCTTGTGTTTTGGGTCTAAGCAATTCAACTTACAGTATCCTCCTTCGGGAATCTTAGACCAATGGCATTGCAAAGGTCTGTAAATTCTTCCAAGTTGATCTACCAGTGAAACAGATAAATGTCCAGCAAATAAATCAGGGAGATGCAGAGTTAACAAATGATAGTGACCAAATGAAACTTAATATATAAAGTACACACAAGATACATGCTAACATGCACATGTATCAAAGGAAGGGCAGTATATAGAAAAAATAATAAAAATATCAATCAGAGAGATACTAGCAAAGATATGTTAAACCCAGATCTCATCTGCAGACTCACGATTTAATAGGAGAATTATCTAACTATTTCAACTCCTTAACAGATTGGATCTGCCAAAAAATTAACAGAGGAAAAAACTGATTTTCCCAAAAGCCCGTAAGAGAAGTGTGAAATGTGTTCCACAATAAGTCCTCAAAACAAGTTAGTTTGGAATTCACATTGTGGACAGATAATCATGAACTATAGGAAAATCAGGGCAGTACTTTAGTAACAAATTAACAATAAGGGGGATTAGTGCTGGAACATAATTAAGATCTCCTATTATGAAAGTATGGCATAGCAAGGAGATATAAATCACAAACACTAGTTATTGTGCAATGATCCCAGCTGGTGATAAGACTTATCTACAAAGATTGTAGTACAATTTATCTCTACATGGCAAAATGCTGCTTCTCAAGCAGAAGAGTTGAGACTCTAGATGATACTCCAAGGGTTGCATCAATGGATCATGAAAATGTTAATCTTACTCTTAATAAAACTGAATGTGTTCTCTCTGTAGTTAGTTTGGGTAAGCTAGGGTTAGTTTTACCGAAAACATATTTTCTCAAGATGGATCCCACCACCAATTACTACAACAGGGTTAACCACTATATGCAAATTCTGCCATGGGAAGAATAAGATCCCAATTAGTCACATGAAGTGTCTCAACAATCACCCTTCTGTTCACCCACCTTGGATTTTCCCTTAATCTGAGGATGAAAAGGGCTGGAAAGAGAAGTTCAGTATGCAATAGTTTCAACAAAGTTCACCCAAATAGCACATGAACTTCACATCTCAATCACAAACTACGGTTATTGACAGTCCATGTAAATGCAACACCTCTTTGAAGAATATTATGGTGATGTACACCGCATAAAAGTCTTGCTACAGGGAATGAAATGACTAGTTTTAGAAAGTCTGTCCGCTACCAGAAAATTGACAGCCTTTGATAGTCATTGTAAGACCCAGAATAAAATCCATACTAATGACCTGCCACAATTCATGTGGAAGAGGCAACCAACCCCTCTTTAGTCGTTTAAATCCCACAACTTTCCCGGACAAAGAATTATGACTCAGTGAATCAACCAGCCTTTTCAATATTATGTTTGAGAATAAAGGTATACTCTTGTTAGAAATAACTCCATCTAGCACATTGGACATTCAACTTCCTGTCCGAATTCAATACTTGAGTGCCTCGTGATCAGAATACAAGAACGAACTCCTTATGAACAGTAACACCAATGGTTGAGAGCTTGCACTACTTATCATAAATAGAAAAAGATGTTAATCCTCATCCAACTTTTCTCTGTTAGAGGAAATTGGCTTTTTTTTTTTGGAATAGAAACGTTTGTATTGATAATCAAAAGGGAAACTGAACTCAAAAAACAACAGAATAAGGGAAAAATATAGCTAGCCTACTGCTCCGGAATATATATATATCTAAAACTAGAAAACACTTATATAAAATCATCTTAAGACTGCTTCCATATCTCTCAAGATGATGGAGTAGTGATAATCCTTCAACTGCCCAGAAACAGAGGCCCAAAGAGATGCCCAAAATTTAGCTCTATCCTATAAACAGAGGCCCGAAATTGACTTATTTTCTTGACTAAGAACACGCCCAATTTCTACTTGGAAAGCCAATTATCTTGCTTACAATTGGCATAACTAATTTGTGTACCAATTAATTATACATATCAATGTTTGTATCAAATGGGAAAATGATATCCATATAAAAGATTTTAAAAAGTGACATGCTCATTGAGTTGGAATGAGGTGTGTCGCACAACCCCACACCTCCCTTTGGCATGCACCAGTGCATTATTATAAAATTTCACAGGATTACCATAAGGACCGCATTATCATAATGGTGGCTCTCGGGGCACCTAGATAATTCCTCTCTACAACCCTGCATCATTTGCCCTCATTCCTCTTCTTTTCTTTTTTTTTCTTTAAAAAAAATAAATAAATATTTCCCCCTTCTCCCCTCTCCCTTCTCCCTACTGTTGGCCGGTCAGGACCCTTTTTCTCCAAATTTTGAATGTTGAAAAAGAAAATTTGAAAAATGGACTATGTGATGGTAAAATGGGCAAGTAAGGGAAACTTTTTAGAGGGCGGGCTAGGAGAGCAATTGTGTGGATGTCAGTGGAGCCAAAGTAAAATTTGTAAAACTCATCATAGTATCACTCACTAAAATTTATGAAACCCTCTACCCATGGGTTATCCACTCAAGCATAACGTTTTGTGTCCACAACCGTGGATTGTTGTATTTAGATGTCAAGTGCACACCTTACTAAAAAATGGGCAGTTCTAGTTGAATTATAAATACTAGAAAACAAAATAATCATAAAATTAATCTAGGTGATGAGAAAATAAAAATAATGAATGTGTCAAATTCATACTAAAGAATTAAAAAAAAACTAGTCTAATTAAGAGCCAGAAGAAATTAATCTACCTGGAAATCACCACTGGCATCCAGCTCATCAAATATCAGCCCAAATTCTTCCCTCGATATTTTTGGCAAAGTCCTAAACAAAATTTAAACAAAGAAATAGTTCAACATTTGCGGGGTCGACATCACGAAATAATAAAAATCACAAACTAGCAGTTGACACATGCAAATATTTTACAACACAAGATAGATCAGGACAATGTAACACTGACACAGTATAAGAAATAACTAGTTGGTCTGCGTATGTGAGGCAAGCACGAAAGGGGCACAGTCAACTTAGTAAGACACTGAGTACTCACTTTCACATTCAAGCAAAAGGACCTCAAAATATACATGGAACATTGACAGCATATGGATTAGATTGAACCATCAATACCTGTATTTATTTAGTTCCTCAAATAGTTGAATGCACTGATCCTTATTGAGAGATCCAACATTCTGTCAAACACAAAATGATGGAACACTTAGACCAATTATGACATGCAACAAAATGTTAATAGCAGTAGAACATAATCAACACACCACACGCAACAGAAGAAACTTCCATATAAATGTGAATCTAATTGTGATTATTATGTTTTACCTACAATCCCGGCTAAAGATCTACAGCATTGCTACAAATTAAATAAACAGTGTTTCCCAGTGGGAAAAAGGAGAAAGAAAAAACTGATAACAAGGATGGAAGTTCAAGGAAAGCTAACTCACCATAATTACAGAATCTGAGACAACATGCACATACAAAGCACATTTTTTACAACAAAACTCAGATGGAATAAGTAGTTTTCTTTTGCTTGGCATTCAATAAATCCAACTGGCAGTGTAGCAACCCATAAACTTAATTTTCTCCTTTGAAGCTCTCAATTTTCTCATAAATTTGAACCCTCCCCAAACTTGTTCCTCCCCATCTGCCCGCCATTTTATAAAACATTTTTTTGAAGATTGATGTTCAAGCCACATATCTACATGCCTAAAAGGCTTTGGTGATGATCGCCGGACTCACCATTTCTTCAGATTAGAATAGAATAAAAATCATACAATTGATAAAAGCCACTTTGGTGACCACTCTTTCTCTTACATGACTTGGGTAACACTATATCTGCACCACAATTTACGATAACTTTCTTTATTACCTTCCTTTTCATTGTGCCCCCAATCTTCATACATTCCAACTAACAATCTTAATGCAAATATGTTTTGCTTCCCTCTTCCTTCCTTACCCCTCTTCTCTTGTACCTTATCCAAAACCTAAAATTTTCCATTCCCTTTTTCCGTTATTTTCTTAAGCATTGAAGGTCTGACAGATGAGAAGTCACTAAATATAGAGATGAGAAACTGAATAATAAATGTATAAAGGAAGATGCTCATATCTCTTATTTCCTGTATGAAAGAAATCAGCGAAAGTTATTGAAAAGCAGTCCAAAGGAAGATCTAAAGGATGAGCGGCAACCATTACTTACATCCTTATCTAATAAATTGAAGGCCTTTTTTAGTATACTTTTCCTCGACTGATCCATCTCAGAAACTTGTTTTGCAAGCTACAAAACAAATAAGATATAAGCATGTGCATTCATATTTTTTCCATCAACACTGCTAGTGTAGTAAGCTATAGCAGCAGCTTAACAAGTGACGACCAAATACAAATAGAACAGTTGCAGTCATGTAGTTAAACACATGGTAAGAGCTCAAAGTAGATAAATGAAATACACCTGACTTTTGAAGCTGTCGTATACAACAGCAAGGATCAAATTAGTGACAAAGTAAACTCCCAGCAGCACGTAGAGAACAAAAAACAAGGAATACCAACGTGAAGCCCTAAATAATAAATATAATAACATTTCATTAAATAGTGGCACCAACGAAATAAAAGTGCAAATCATGTAATAAGAAAACATTAATAAAACTGTAAACTACTCTAATACCAATTTGCAGAGGAATAAACAATCTCTAGAAGCTAAAATAAAAGGAAAATGCCAATGTTAAACTTCCAGAAATCCTAATGTGTCCCCAGAAATGCTATTAAGGCCCCGTTTGGTTCATGGGAAAGGAGGCTTGTGGGATGGGAAATCAATTACTTTCCCATGTTTGGTAAGTCCAAGCATGGGAAATGGTTACCCAACATATGGGAAAGTATGGGGGAAAGTGAAGCCCTCCTTCCAACTTGCGTCTTGTTTTCCCTCCTCATGGGAAAGTTTGGGAAAATGAGTCAACATTAAATGCATATTTTTCATGAACATTTTGTCCCCATTAACAATTTAGAATTACAATATATCATTAAATGCATTCTTTTTTTATTTGATTTAATATGGGAATAATTGGAAAACTATACAAACTTTGTTTTCCATTCCTACTCAAAACAAACATGGGAAAAGAAATAAAGTGATATCTCCCGGTTACTTTCCCGGCATTACCAAATGTGGGAAAGGAGTCTTCCATTTCCCATCCCTTAGGAAATGACATGGGAAATGATTTCCCCTCAAATCCGTTCCGTGAACCAAACGGGGCCTAAAAGAACTTAATAAATAAATAAACCTAAATGCACTACAAGCACTTTAAAGTAGCCATCTAAAGAGAAACTTTTCTTCTCTGTTTCGACAGGGCTGTATATAGTTTCCTCTTTCTCGTGCATTTATGTTGATTTCCCTATTGCTTGACTGATCCCCCTTCACTTTTCGTGGTGACTTTCCTCCTGCTGACTTTTCTCTTGCATTTAGGCTGATTTGCTTATTTCTCATTGATTTTTATCCCATAATGTGTCCATAATATGAAAGCAATACCTTCTTGATTTTTTTACATTACCCACATGTTCAAAAAAAAAAACTTCCTCCAGATTTTCATAACAGTTCCCGAAGGATAACTGTCTATAAATAAATTTTGAACCAGCTCAAATGGACCTTTAGATTGACAACAAAGCAATCCGATTCAAGGCTATAGAGAATGGAAAATGCAGGGGAAATTGTTTTTTTATAAGAAACGTAATTTCCTTAAAAAAGAAGAGAACAATGAATAAATTGTCCACTAGTCTGGCTAGCACATGCTAGCTAAACAAATAGGCATCTTAGAGACTCGAATGTGCAGAGAGAATTTACCTGCCAATCATATTTCAGGCATCTTAGAAAAGGATATTACTGTTTCAAGATTTGAACCAGCTCGGCTAAAATGGAAGGCAAAAGACCCTCCCAAGGTCAGAGTTGCTCATGTGAAGCTAAACATGTGTGATCAGCTTCCAACAAAGAAGACCAGATCAGCATTTAGCTCCAACCTAGTGAGTGATGTGCAGAGAGCAGGGTGAAATTGTCAATCAAGTCAATCATCGCCCAACTGTTATTTAACTCTGGTTAAAGGTAATAAGGATGATTTGGATGGAAAGAAACAGAAGAAATTTTGAAGAGCATAAAAGGGCAGAGGTGGAAGAGCTGTGTGAAGTTTTGGTCATCCTTGTGGGCCACTGTATCTAATGGTTTTAGAGATGTAGACTTGTTAGAAATCCTTTTTTCTTTTAGTCCACGAAAACAAAATTTTATTAGCGCCCAAAGTCAGTACAAAAACAAGGTGGACGAGAAACCGACCAGCTAGATAACCAGCTAATGAAAAGGGCATCATGCAAAACTTGACAGAAGCGTATTAGATTGGAAGGCAACAATAAGTTGGGATTAGTTGTTCTTGTTAAACAAATAACATTTTGTAGGATTTTCACTTTTTCTTCTTTTCCCCTTTTTTTTGGGTTTGATTCTGTATTCTGAAGTGTACTTCTTGTCCACAGATTGTATTGTTTGATTTTTATTAATAAATGTTTCTTCCTTTTCAAAAAGAGGTTAGGTAATTCAGAACTAAACATAGGGAATAGAGACAGATATAATTTTTTTTATTGTTTTTAAAGAAGGCAATAGGATTTCAATATTTCCTAATTCCCGTTCATCTCCAAGGAGTTACATACCATCCAAATCAACTCAAATTAAAAATCCCTAAAGCTCCATTTGGATGGAGGGATTCAAAATCTATGGATTTAGATGAGATTATAAGGTAAAATTGTTCGCATAGACAATCCATGCATGCCAAGATTTGGACAAGAAAGGAAGAAAACAAATGGATTTCAAATGATTCCTTGCATGTAGTCATTTCAAATCCATTTCAAATGTACTACATCTAGTTATTTCAAATAAATTCATTCTAATGTGGTAGAGTTTTTGTAGCAAATTTAGCCTTGTTGTCAAATAAATATCCTTTCTTTCAAATCCTTCCATCTAAATGGAGCCCAAAATAATGGGAAACGCATGAAAATATATATAGCAAAATTTAACATTTCTCAGCTTGGCAGTAGCAAACCAGACTTTATTGGTTGAAACTCAAAACCAAGAGAAAGAAACAAGAGTAAGATTATAATCAATTTTCAAGACAACACTTACTTGTAGGCAGGTATCCAGACATCTGGATTGTTGGACGTGGTGAATAAAACAAACATTTGATACAAGGTGGTACCATACGAAGTAAACATTATTTTCCCCTGTTGGGTATCTTCAAACATGACATAGGCTAACCAACTGGCAAACAGAAGAAATAAAAGCCACATAGCCTGCAATTGAAAAAAAATTAAACAGTGAAAGCCTAAAAAGGAAGCTTATTCATTGAATATTAAAATTTTGAAATTGAAACAGAACTGATGGAACTTTACCATCACAGAAGCCTTAGGAACTGTATAACAGAAAGTAAGAATTTTTTTTTTTGATGGCAACTAGAATAATAGAAGTCGGAAAGATGAACAGAATCTAGGGTCAACCTACAAAAACTACAATACATGAACAAAATCTCTCAAACATGAAAAAACCAGAAGCAGCAGCTTCCCAAGATACACTCAGGCTCAGTGCAACGCTCTTCCACAATCAAAAAGGATTGCACTAAGAGAAATGTCTCTAAAATGTCTGGACAAAGAGGCAAAAAGTCTAACTCTATCCAAATTGACTCCAAACCCTCTTCCTTATCTCTAAAGATTCTCTTGTTCAAATCCTAAACCTTAAATCCTTAACCCCTTCATTCATGAAACCCCCTACCAACACAGAGCAGTTTCTAGAGAAAACCCACACCAAGCCAAACACCTCCTGAAATCCTCCAAATCTTAGTAATGAACCTGCAGTGCAGAAAAATGTGGTCTGCATTCTCCTCATCCAGTTTACACCACGCACCAAGGCAGAGATAACCATACAAAGAGTCTTCTCTACAACATGTAACAGGTATTTAATTTTCCATGAGCCACCACCCAAGAGAAAATTTGCACCATAGCTGGCATACAGGCCATCCAAATGATCTTAAATGTCTCTGAGGACGAATCCAGTTTTTCTGTACCAATGAAGGAACAATGATTTGCAGGAAAAAGCTACCAGAAGGATGCGTTGACCATGATCTTTGGTCAACTAGACTCGAGCTCAAGGAGACATTACATATAAGAGAGGACAAATCTGCAAATACTTGGAACTCCCTAGCATTGAAGTTTAGATAAAATTGTAAGTTCAATTAAATAACACCAAGTGAAGAGAGAACTGCCAAAGAAGAGATGGCGGCATTACAATTCAAAGAAGCTCGATACAAAGTGGGAAATAAACAATGGAAAGACGACTTCCCCAACACAATATATTCCCAAAATCTGACTCTCCTCCATTACCCACAACAAGCTTCAGGAGAGGGGGCCAATAATATAAATAAAGATAGCAGGTAAGACAATAAGGAACTAACAAAATGATGGCACAAAAATAACAGCACAACAATAGATAGTTAACAAACCAAGATGTTTAAGTATGTGCCAAGCATTCCTGCCAGGATGAGCATGCACGACCGCAACTCCCTATTAATATAAGTAAAATGGGAAAAAGGAAAAAAAAAAATTAATCAACACCGCAGCATCAAACTAAATCAAGATAAAGTTGTTAACAATAAAAAGAACCGTTAATATAAGTACGATATTGCGAATTCGTGTCGTGTTAATACTAAAAAAAAAAAATCAAAACCACAGCATCAAACTAACTCTACATCTGATGTTGCCCTAGAGTTACTTTATTTTCCTCCATAACGGGTATGTTACCTTAAATAACAATGAGAAAAACCACCTAACGTGATGTCAAAGAGCTAAACCATACAAAGATGTTACAGTTCAACCAAATGATCATGTTTGGTCTAATTACAGTCCCTTAAAATAATTTTGTTCAAATTTATATAAGCAAAATTCCTGTGCATAAGTCAAAAAAAATTACATGTCAAGGTTGCACGGTCATCCTTGCTTAAACTGATATAAGTAAATTTCTTGTGCAAAACTAAAGAAAGAACTAAAGATGGTTGCATGCTGGAAAAATCTCCCTTCTTGCCCCAGGCTTTTTTTCCACCAAGTTTGAAAGAATCTCCGTGTATGACTATGTACACCACACTGAATAAACACATGAATCAAGTTTTACACACAATACCTAAAGTTTAAGATGAAAAAGATAACTCTGATGTATGGCGCAATCCTGAGAGGAAGGGAATCAAAGGCCGTTGGAGACAAATAGAGAACATAAACCATCAGATCAGCAACCAAAAGTAGTAGGCCCATGACCTGAAAATCAAAATCAAAATCAAACAAATTTATTACTAAAAAGAAACAAAATTATCATATGGGTGTTACGGCCCGTGGACAAATCAAAATTTTGAATTCAACCTTGATTTTATCATTTCTACACCAAAAACTGCTCTCTTTTCTGAACTCTTTATAGGGAAAAGCTATCGAATATAACTATTACTGTAGCAAATCGACAATATCGACGTACTTTATTTATGCAATATCAAGACTATCTGGGCCTATTTTCAATCAAAACAATCAGTTTATTTGAGAACCATGTTACGGTAAAAGTTCTATTCAATATCGTTTCCCCTATTTATAAGGCTGAAGATATCAATAGTTAGGTCCAAATGCACAAAATAAATATTATAATATACATGCCTAGAAAAGATGAACACTACCATTTTAGCAGTTCACTTTTTCGTACAACCGTGGCCTCTAGAAATAACCATATGTTGTCACAAAGGACTAAAGGCCTAAATCAATTTCTCAAGGATTTTTGGCTGGATTCTTTGCTTAGTTGTCTTTTATAAGAAGATAACTTTCTATCTGTGCAAAACCCAGAACCCTAGACCATATTTTTCTGCCTTCTATTATGAAGAAAAGTCTAATATACAGATTTCGAATATTCAATATGAAAGGCATATTGAAGATGTCTTGTGTGATAAACATGAAAAACATACATACTTTGTAATATTCATGTAAATTCCTTCATGGTTTATATTGCATTCCTAAAATAATAAAGAATTGCATAACAGTTAAATAAATCAAAACTTTGACCAAAAAAATTAAAACTTGTAAAAAGGGACATTTTGGCCCAAATGTCGAGTTGTACACCAATATTGTCATCCTTGGTTACAGGTAGCACCAACAGTAGCCAGGATCTAACCACCCAAAGCTCCCCCACCCAACCCACCGAGTCATCTCAGATTATTTGGATTTGGCAAGCAGCAAATCAAGTAAGCGCAATTTGAATCACATAAACGGTTCTACAAGACCATAATTACAGCCAACTATAAAGCCAAAACCAAACACCTACCTTAAATCGATTAAGATGATTTTTCCAATAGAGATTGAACCCTTCGTATGAAATTGGAAAGAATGTGTGCACCATAAGTATAATGAGTGTTATGCCCTGCACAGGAAAAGGTAAAATTTAAAAAAATTTAAAAGATAATAGAAAACTAGCTATCTAATGCATTATAAAACAGAAAATAGACACACATTAAAAAATAAAAAAAAATAAACGAAATGTCAGAAAAATGAATGTAAGAAGCTCAGGTGGACCACATGAATCTTCAAACAACATTTTTCCAGCACTGATCGGGCAGTCAGGCTACACCTAGGAAAAAAGTATTTTCCATATTCAATTTCTGCTAAGTAAACAACAAATATACATTACTTAATAAATTGTTTATGCATTCTAACTTTAACTACAGTTTGTTAGAAGATGGAATTTTGTTTGTGCATGCTAATGGTATCCAGCCCTACTTGTTAAGGAGTACTGTCATTAAAAGGTACCACTAAATTCTAATACTGGTTGAGATAAGTTTACAAACTTGAAAATAAAAGTCAAACAGAGGTTTATAATCAATATCCTTAAACATCTATACCAGTAATGCGAGACCAATGTTCAAAATTATTACCTCACCCACAACCCAATATTATCGGGAAGAAAATGAAATATATTATTTATTTAGAAAATCCAAAGTTCTGGTTCGAGATAATTCATAGCAGAGTGTTTTTTTTAAAAATAAAACTATAATGCAAGGAGGTGGTATATATGACGTTTTCTGTCTGTTGGAAATAGAAATAAAAATATAACCAATTAAGGTTCTAGTCTATTAAAAACCCGTATAGAGTTATAATAATTCTCTCCCTAATTTATTGATACTGTCTACTGGACTTCCAATATTACCACAAGTGCTTGGGGGATTACACAAAACCTACTTCATCTTCAGAGGAGAACAAAATATCTCAATCGGATAACAAAAGTTAGTGTGATCTAATTGCTAAATAATCGAACTAAAAGCAATTGTTATCCAGCATTATAACAGCTTAAACTTTTGGGATAGTGGTAAACCAACCAACTGTATGTATCAGATCAAGAGACCCTAAGTTCTAATGAAAGCAATTACAACCTTCCAATGTCAATTTGAATTCCACATGTTGGGTTTTAATTATCATGATTTAACCATTCCATATGCACCTTGTGATCGTGAGTGGTGCAAATATTTTTGCAGCACTCCTGGACACAAGGACAAAACATTTTGAAGAACTTCACCTTCCACAAATATTTTTTTTTATAAGAAACATTCAATTAAAAAGATAACCAGCCAAATACAACAAAAACAGGTAAAACAGGTGGACAAGAAATCCACCAACACCACCAGAAAGAAACAAACAAACAAAGAGCCGACAGACAACCAGACAGCTACAAACCCAAACACACAAGATCAGTACATTACAGCCTTCCAACCCAAACCCAAACACCCATTTTGAAGAACTTCACCCTCCACATATAGCATAAGTAAACTAATGAGTTCTAAAGTTTGTAAGGTATTAAAATGGTAAACTTAAAACAACTCATTGAAATCTTTAAAAGCAATGTCCAATGGGGTATCCAACATTTATGATGAACTTTATTCGAAAGTTGAATATGAAACTACAATAGCAAGAGAGTCCAAAAGCTAAAATTACCTCAAAAATAAGCGACTCAACAGCATTTAAGTATGGCAACTCCCCAAGATAGTAGTAGTCTCTGTCACTACATGTATATTCAGTATACCTCGCGCACCATAGAGGTTTCTGCACAGAATTAACCAACACCAAACAACAATCAAAGGGGATGCTAAAATTGGACAAATAAATAACCGCAAATAACTATAAATAAAAATAAAAGCAAAAACTCACCTCAAGGAAATTGAGTATTATGAGAGCAAAATATAGGAAAGCCCAAAGGAAGCTAAATCGAACATAAAGAAAGTAAAACTTTGCAGCACTCTGGAAATTTTCTTGATCAAGTATCTGCTCAGGCAAGCCAACGCCATCTTCCGCCTGCAGATTATTGCAATTTCAGCCATGATTGCAATGCATTTGCAACTCAAAGAGCAAAGAGTAAAGAGCAAGATTGAAAGAAGGTTTGTCAGACCAAATCGACGAGTGCGGCAGCTTTCTGATAAGGAGAGCCAAAGGTGATGGCATCGGAGCGGCGTCTGAAGACCGCCAATCGATCGCCGCTGCCCTCACCGCCGAGCAGAGGCTTCTTCTCCATCTTCTTCGTCGCGCTTTTGAGTTTGACCCAAAATGGAAAATGGGTTGCTTCGTCTAGTTACACTACGTTATTTGCGGCAGTTTGTCACCCGCTTTGTCTGCTGCTTAATAATATCTTCTTTTTTCGGCTGGACTCTTTCCGCGGAAGTATTACGTGTAGGATCGGGGATCGGGTTGTGGTTTTATTACGGATGTGACCTGAATCTGTAGATTTTGAATGTTTTTAGTCGGCAAAGGCTATGGGGCCCGTTACCACCTGAATCTGTAGATTTTGAATGTTTTATGTCGGCAAAGGCCATGGGCCCCATAGTAATAGTTAGGGGTGGGCACTCAAACCGGCGAACCGGAAATCCAAACCAAACTGCACCGAACCAAACCGGAAAAAAACCGAGTTGACTAAAAAGTCAAAAACCGGTCAAAAACCGAACCGGACCGGTTTGGACCGGTTCCGGATCCGGTTCCATGTCTTCAAAAACCGAACCGGGCCGAACCGAACCGGTGAAACTAAAAAAATATATAATTTCAATATATATATTTATATTTAATGCTATATTTTTAATTTCACTAAAAAAAACATAATATTTATCCAAGTTCAATGTCAAAATATCTCTATTTTCTCACTTTAATATTTATTTTTTATATGAAATTGAATAATTTGTTAATTTTCAAGTAAAAAAATAATATTTCAGTTGAGAATTGTATTAAAAAGTAATTTTAAAAAATAATTTTTATAATCCGGTTCAAAACCGAACCGAACCGGAACCGGACCGAAACCGGTTCAAACCGAACCGGACAGTTTTTGAAATTTTTTTAATTAAAACCGAACCGAACCAAACCGGATGAATAGTATTGGATCGGTTCTAATTTGAGGCAAAAACCGGTCCAAACCGAACCGTGCCCACCCCTAGTAATAGTAACCCTCACCTCACGATACGTTACAGGGAAAAAGTAATTATCCAACAATAAAACGGGTTACCCATTTAAATCGAATCGAACTCATTTCTTTAAGCGAAGACAGTGAAAGGGAAAGCAAGAGGTCTGAGCTTTTCTTGTACAAGAGGAAAGCAGAAAGTGGAGAGCGCGAGTTCTTTGAACATAGCGCCACAAGATCCAAACACCCCAAGCGGCAACGGCAAGCGCGATAAGAAGTCCGTCAAAGCGCCAGCCAAGGATCCCAAGAAGAATGATGAAAAGAAGGATGAGGATTTGGTAAGCAATTCTAAGGGTTACGGTTTCGTTCACTGCCTGTTTGGTTCCTGGGAAAATTTCTTAAGCTGAAGTTCTTGCATTAGACTATTTCTAACAGTGTAAACTTTAGTGCTTGTTCAAAAACACGAGATATCAATACCCAATATAGAGTCTGCGACATCTGTAGCAATTAGTGATAGAACTGTTGGAGTTGATGGCCTCAAGTTACCACGTATACAAG
Organism: Prunus persica; assembly: GCF_000346465.2. Lineage (NCBI taxonomy): Eukaryota > Viridiplantae > Streptophyta > Magnoliopsida > Rosales > Rosaceae > Prunus > Prunus persica. The sequence goes on along the minus strand of NC_034011.1, from coordinate 14,618,175 downwards.
AGCAAATATTCAGTCATGGCTCAGTCAGAAATCATAAATTAATGCTCAGATATGTGCAGTTACTCTCAACCTAGACTTTGCCAAAAAAAAAAGGACAAAAGACATTATAATGCTCAGATCAGTCTCGTCCCCAAAATCCATCAAAGCCTCCCGGTCATGATTGTAGAGAGACACTCTCTCTCTCTCCCATTTGTTGCACTCTGACGCCACCAACCTCTGATTCTCCTCAACAAACTTCTTCAAAGCTTGTGCATTCAGACTCGCTTCGGCCTAAAAAACGAAACCATCAAAAACAAAAACACAAAGAAAACAAACTATCAAAACGATTATATGAATATGTAAATGCATGAACCCTAGCGCGCTCAAGGACTTGTAATATACCCTGAAAAATTCAAGGTGGATTTTCATATTTTAGTGAAAAATAATATTATAGTGGAGAATGATTATGGGTATTTTATCAAGTGATTTTAGATGGAGATTATTAAATTAAGCGTGTTTAATTTCAAGTTCGACAAAATGACCAAAATACCCCTATGTGTGTAAGATTACCAAAATACCCTTGTAGGCAACTAAACAAAAACAACAACAACAAAAAAAAAAAAAATACCTAAAACGTGGAGGGCATCAAACCACCCTCCTCCCATTCTTCCCTCCTTGCCTCAAGTTTTCAAATCCACCATTTATGAAAGGATGAGTCACCTATTCTAAATTGATGACTCACCTAGCCTAAGATTCTTCAATCATGAATTTATTCTCTTTCTCCCTATTCATTGTATCATCACTCTTTTCTAAATTGATGACTCACCTAGCCTAAGATTCTTCAATCATGTAATTATTCTTATCCTCATCATTCATTGTATCATCCTTTTCTTCCTCATTCACCTTATTTTCATCCTCATTCTTCTTTTGTTCCTCTTCAAAATCTAAAATTCGTCACTTCCTTGGAGCAGCCGAGAACTCAAATATAGAAAGCTCAAATGAGAAAACTTCTTTCATAAAAGTTGTTCATTTACGTGATTCCTATAACATGCTCCATTTTCACCTCAATCCGATTAGTACAGACTCCAAAAAGTTGGTATGATCACAATATGTTTACCATTTTCTGATTTCGCAGTAGTATGCTCGGTTTCAATATGTTTCTATGATTTCCTGTACTTAAATGACTTTGGTTCCTCCATCTAAGTTGTTCGAAATTATGTCTATTATAACATATCAAAAATTTAGAACGTTTAGAGTGGAACTTGTTTATAGTCTTCGACCCTAATTCCTTCCCTCAGTTTCAATCCAGTACACTCATTTTGAAAACTCAAAACACTATGATTTCTTCATGATAGTTACTCCAAATTCTCCTCTTTATAACATATCCAAAGGTCAGCAAAACGCAACCATTATAACTCTCTGAAAATTGGTATGAACAAAACTTATTCATTGATTATATTGAATTTCTTGTTATAAATGTGTACTTTCTCTCAAATGGCTTGTTACTTGTCATTCAATTGATCAAATTAGCCACTATCAACTCAAGTAAATGATTATTTGAAGGCATGAAGCTCATCTTCTTATTGTCTCTTTGAGTACTAGTTGTAAATCAAGTATTGGTTAGATTGCCTCAATGACATATATCTCCTTCAAAGTGTGTTTCTCTAAAGTTCTAGATTATTTCGATGTGATTTTGTACCAAATTTCACTCTAGGAGTTTGTTACATCAAAATTCATATCTCAAGGGTTATTTCAAAGTTGGTTTTGTGCCATTTGAATTTAAATTGAATTTTTTTTTGAAATTTCAAAGTAGAGACTATGTTGTTGGAATTGTTATGATTCTATTGCATGCCATGTTTTGAATACGTGTTTGAAAACTTCTTGAACTTGGATTTTCATGAATTTTTAGTATGTTTTACTTTCACGTATTTTCTTCAAATCTGGAAAATTTTATCCAGTTTGGTTGGAATTTGAAATTTTGGTGAGTTTTCAAAATAAAGTGTACAAATCTGAAAAAAAAAAATTAAAAAAATTAAAAAAATAAAAGAACATTCTGCAGCCTAGTCTGTTTTGGTTTCTATTTTGACATGCTTCCTTAACCCTAATTTTCATCAAATTTTGATATTTTTAATTTTTCTATGTCTAGTTGTGATCTGAAATTTTTTAAATTATTTTGATTTAAACTCAATATTTAGTGAATTTTCAAAGTTAACGTGTTCCAACCTAAATGTTTAGTAAAGCTGAAGTTTTTGTTTTAAATTAATGTTTTAAATTTTCTTTATGAGTCTAGAGCCAAATCACCTGATTTTAAACATCCCAAAGAGTAGAACAATTATAGGAGGGGAATAGATTGGTTTTTTCTTGACGCTTGGTTCTATGCTTGCTTGAACGTGAGGTTAAGGGAGTAACAATCGGGTCGAACAACTTGTCAAGTGTACTTTGGGTTTAGGTTTACGTGCGCCAGTATGATACTCAAACGTGTTCTTTTTTTTCAGTGAATTTTAATCAATAAATTATCTTAATTAGGTGTTCTACTCTGCGTAAGGACAAACCCGCACAAGGTTAAGCTAGTTGGACATGAGGTAGGATTTCCTGATTTCCCGATGATAGGGCTATGTCACTTTTAATCTTGGTGCTTATATATAATACTATAAATATGAATATTGGTCCATTTTCTTCTCTCTTCATCCTTTTTTCGGTAGACATGCATTAGAAATAGCAGCACAGTAAACTAGCAGTGTTATTACACTAGACTGGAACATGACAGTCGTTAACAAAAAGGTGTGGTTTTTAAAGGTCTTACCCTTGAAGCCTTTTCTACTTGAAAATTTTCTCCTTTTTGTGTTGAATGGTTCTTAATGTTACTTCTCTGTATTTTTTGTGGTTTTATAGGTGGAGGTTAGTAGTAAGGGTGGTGGCTTACGTAGTAAATGAGTTTTAGGTGTGTTTATAAAGTGCATTTCATGTGGAATTTTTTTTATTTTATAATTTCGGTCCATATTTTGAGTATAACATAGAAGACTCCTTTGGTAAGGCTCACTAGATAGGACTGTGCTAAATTGGACCTAAAGCCCATGTTTGGTTAGAAATGGGACTAATTTAAATGGGATTATATAGCCCAATAGTAAAAAATACCCCTTACTCGTTCTCTTTATACAGAGACACTAAAAATGGGTTCGCAAAATAAGCCTTCACTATATTGAACACGCCTCTCACTATATTGAACACACCTCTCGCTGTGGTTCGCAACTCCGTCTCTGCGACTCCACCTCTCCTTTGTTCAACATCAACTCATCTTCTTCGAATCTTGATCCAAGCAAGTTTTTCTTATCTTTCCCTTTGGAACCTCTCTTATTCCTTCTTCCACCTCTTTGAATTTTGCAATTGTCCTCAACAATTTTGACCTGAAGCTCTGAATCTCTCCTTCATTTTCTTTGTTATTTTCTTCTTCTCTTCTCTAATTTTCGTAGAATCCATATCTACTGTAGCGATATATATATATATATATGTACTTGATGTTAATTGGCCATTAATTTGTAATTAGGTATTCAAGAAAACCTAGAAATTCAGAAGTAGCCTAGACTTTTGGCATGAATCTTGAGTTTATTGAACTTACTGGTTCATGTGGGATGATGCATCCTAGTGGTTTCAGTTTTTATGGATTTCATTACTATCTAATGTATTTAAATGGTCTACACATGTGAAACTCCGAGATCTGAAGATGGTAAGAAATAGTTTGGATGCTCAAGCTTATCACCTTTCAAAAAGAGGTCAATCACTTGAGACTATTTATGTAATTTACTAATGATAATTGGCATGAATCCTGAGTTTTTGAACTTACTAGTTCATGTGGGATGATGCATCCTTGTGGTTCAATTTTTCTTGGTTGGTGATTTAGTGCTAAAAGATTACACATAGGAAGATTTGGAGTTTTGGAGTTTGCCAATTTTTTTTTCTTGGTTGGTGATTTGGTGATTCAAATTGTACTGCATCTATTTATCCTCTGCTTGTTGGTTTCAATACCTTGCTTCTGTTGGGTTTTGATAGTAAACTATTTTTGCTTATGTTGGTAGCATTTTAAAGTAATCTAGTTCTGATGATTTTCCTAAATATCTATTACAAATGGTTGTATTAGCTCTGTAGAAATTGCAATTTATGCTCTAGTTATCAAACAAGTGTTAGATATTCAAAATTGTGAATCCCGTAAGTAATTATCTATTTTGCAGAAGGATTTACAACTCACGAGTGTATTTTTCTAGTGTGGTAGTTTTATTTGGGTTTGTACAGGCATATACTTATTTTTTGTTGTTGTAGGCTGTTGTATTCACTGACATAAGTCTTGAGAAAGCCATTGAATTCAATGATTATTGTCATAATCATCAACCTCCAATCGCCTTCATTAAAACTAAAGCTAAAGGCCTCTTTGGTTTTATGTTTTTTTTCTTTGGCCATGTCAGAGTAAAGTCATGCTCTTTTTTTTTTGTTTTTTTTTGGGGAGAAAGATTTGTAGTTTTGGAGATTGCAATTGCCCGTGATTGATTGTATCTGTCATTTGACAGAGCAATATGCGTCCTATGTTTTCTCATTTGGTTTCAGCCCGGATCCCACTATTTCTTCGAATAAGCTTCTTGCTAAACCAGGCTTTCTAGCCTTGCCCATTGCCTCTAACAAAGTATTGTACACAACCAAATTAGGCTGCACACCAAGAGCAGCCATTTCCTGCAAGACATACCTAATGCCATCATAGTCCCCAGCCTCACCAAACATCTTACCCAAGATAGAAAATGCATTGGGGTCTAGTTTCCACCCATTGGCTCTCCCTCTCTCATATAAACTAAGAACCCCCTCAACGTTTCCCATTCCCAATTTGGCATTGGTTTAGGTCTTTCAAATAAGAAAATGTAATAAATAACATGGTGTTAATCAGCAGCAGCATCATCTTTTGGCCAATTGTGAAATAATCTTACAACTTTTTTCTTCATATTTGTTGTGATATTAGGCACACATTGGTTGATAATTTTTGGTCCATTTGGGGTGAATTTTCCATACTTTGCAAATGGTATTAATTATGGCTTTGCATTAATTGTTATGTTTCTATTTGCATATGAAACTGTTTATTTTCAATTTGAGGTTATTTCACTTTCAGTAGGATTGATTAAGAGCAATAATTCTTTTCTTTTTTGATTAATAGATATGGATCAAAGACGAATGTTGTTGATATTATTGTTGGAGATGTGGCATTTAGAAACCATGTGTGCTTGCACGATTCTTGTGGACAATGCTTGAGGACATGGCCTAGCTAAATTTGATGCATCTATCATTTTGGAAACACCACAAATGATGCATTGATAAGATTGGCTTCATTTTGGAAACACCACAAATTGTATAACATATTGCTAGCATTAAAGCCAGATAGTTCTTAGTTATGGGGCTTATTAATTCATTTTGAAATTGTGGATGTTTATTTGTATGTATTAGTGGTAGAATTGTGTATAGTAAACCTCTAATTTCTGAGTCATGTAGATGACTTTGACATATATGAAGAATTTCTAACTTTTGCATATATGAAAGGTACATGCCAATTTGGTTTGGATGAAAAGAAATGTATATGTCAATTTGGTAATTCTAATAACAAAAAAAATTACATTTAATTATTTAAAAATATTTTTTTTAAAATAATTTTTTTTTTTTAGTTCGACACAGCACCAAACATGGATCTTCACTATTTTTACAATTCAGCTTCTTAGTCCGACGCAACACCAAACGTAGGTCAGTACTTAATCCAGCTTAGTCCAATTCGAGCTAATCCAAGACAGTCCTAGAATTTAGTCTAATCCATGACAGTCAACCATACCAAACGACACATGACTGTCTTGGCTTGGTTTGGTTTGGTCTAAGTTGGATAACACTTATCTTGCGTTTGGTTTATGCTTGGACTAGGACTAGATTTTTTTAATTTTTCAAAAATATCTATGTAAATACATATATATACAGTCTCCTTCTATTGAGGGATCCCTCAAATAATTTTATTTGAGGGACGCCCTTTAGGGTACCCAACAATTCTTTTCCCAATAATCCAAACAATCTATTTTTTAGGTATTCATTCATAGATCGTCCTTACAAAAAAATTAGACAAATCGGAAACCGTTTCGATATCCAATTTGTATCTTACAAAATCAATGAACACGGTGCTTTAAGAAAGTACTAAAATTTCAATAACTCAATTGAGTGGTCACATGATATCGGATTCAAGTGATTTTTTGTAGAGATGATATTTGAATGAGTATCTACAAAATAGACAGTTTGGATTAGTGAAATACAATCTGGAGTGAGGCCTACAAGGGGTGTCCCTCAAATAAGCTTATTTGAGGGATCCTTCAATAAAAGCTCTCTGTATATATATATATATATATATATATATATATATAATTCGCTCATAAGATCCGAACAACCCTTAGTAATGAACAAGGTCATATTGATTGGGATAGTCTCACATACGGAAATATAATTAGCACAATTAATCAAGTTGGTATGAGAATGTGTGTTGATATGAAAATTGGTAAACAAATACAGTCTGAGAGAAATTCTACTAAATATGAATTAGGTAATTTCTGCGAATAGTATGGTCTAATATCTATTCCTCCGTCTAGAAAGAGTAAGCCCAGTCACCACAGCCGACAGTTTAGTAAACGTCACCATTATTCACGAAGAAAACAGTCATTCCAACATAATAATGAAGATAAAGAGTTTTATAGTAAAAAAAGATTCTCCCTAAGAAAAATTGGAAAAAGAGTCACGGCAAAAACAATCGCTTTAAGAAAAGTACCAACAAGAGAAAAGTAAAATGCTATAAATGTCAAAAGTTTGGTCACTATGCAAATAATTATAGAGTTAAAGACACAATTAAGCAATTAAAAATCACGGATGAAGATAAAGACAAATTAATTAAAGTCCTTGAGTTAAGAAATTCTGAGTCTAGTGAAAATGAAACCATGATTAGTCATACTGAGTCTTCTGAAATCTATTCTTCTGAGTCACAACCCAGTTCGCCTATGATTCAATTTGGTTGCCAAGATAATTGTTGTAAGTCTAAATCAATTAATGTCCTTACCAAACAAGAAGAACAATAAGAATTATTAATTGATTTAATAAGTAAAGTTAGTGCCCGTTTGACATTGCTTATTTCGGGTGATAAGTGATTTTTAAAAAATTTTGGGAAGCCCAACCCATTTGGTAAACTATGAGAAAATCACTTATTGTTAACAATTGTTGTGAGAGAAAGCTAAAAGGGAAAGCAGCTAATAATATGCTTTCATTTTTTGATTATGCAGGAATCAGTTTCAAAGAGGCGTTGAGTTTAATGATTATGCAGGAATTATTTTCTGATTATGCAAGAATCAGTACCAACAACAGTTTTAACAAAAAGTTTACCAAACACCAAACTGCTTTATCCAGCAACTGATTTCTTTCACAGCAAATCTAACATCGATTATTTTCACAGCACAGCAATGCCAAACTGGCCCTTAGTCTGAGTATTTAAAGAAATTAAGAAAAGTCATTAGTCAAGAAGAGCCGAGACAGTCTACCTCTCAAAAGATAAGTCTGAACACAACCTTAGAAAAATTTAATACAAAGAAAGAAGTCACTTTACAAGATTTACAACTAGAGGTAAAGCTAATCAAAAAAGAAATAATTAAGTTAAAACAAATAAGTCAAAAGTTACAAAATGAAAATTATGAGATAAAACAAGATCTGATTAACCTATTAGAAAATAAAATTCCTAAGTCTACACCGAAAAGCCCTACAAATTCTGACGAAGAACCCTCTAATCATGATCATGTCGTCAACTTAGTTAAACACGTAAATTTTAGAAAATGGTATGCCCAAGTCACTATATTTGTCAAAAGCTTTGAGTTAAACATAGTTGCCCTCTTTGATTCAGAAGCCGACCTTAATTGCATCCAAGAAGGTCTAATCCCAACTAAGTATTACAAAAAGTCAAAAGAATCATTAAGCACTGCCTCAGGAAAGTCACTCCAATTGAATTATGAGATCCCTAAAGCCCATGTCTGCCAAAATAAAATCTGTTTTAGGATCTCTTTCGTCTTAGTTAAAAACATTACTGATGAAGTCATTCTAGGTCTACCATTTATTGCCATGTTATATCATTTCTAGGTAGAACATGATGGTGTCCTTTCTACTTGTTTAGGAGAGAAAGCTATAAATTTGAATTCTTGAGCAAACCTGAGTTACACAATTTAAAAGAATTACAAAAGAGTGCAGTCACCAAAACGGTCAGAGTTATTCAGAATAAAGATAAACAATTAATATTCCTCTAAGAAGAAGTCAAAACCAAAAGAATTGAGCAACAGCTTGCTCATGAGTCTTTACAATCACAAATTTGACAGTTTGAAGAAAAATTAAAACAAGAAGTCTGTTCTGAGTTACCCAACGCTTTTTGGCATAGGAAACAACATGTTGTCAGTCTTCCTTATGTCAAGTCTTTTAGTGAGAAAAATATCCCCACTAAAGCCAGACCAATTCAAATGAGCCAAGAATTAATGGAATTTTGTAAAACTGAGATCACAGAATTACTTGAGAAAGGAATAATCCGTAAGAGTAGTCACCATGGTCTTGTCCTGCTTTCTATGTCCAAAAAAATGTTGAATTAGAATGTGGAGTCCCGAGATTAGTCATTAATTACAAGCCACTTAATACTGTCTTAGAATGGATTAGATATCCAATCCCTAATAAAAGAGATTTAATTAATCGATTAGAAAAGTCAATCATCTTTTCTAAATTTAATATGAAGAGTGAATTTTGGCAAATTCAAATTCATGAGTCTGATAGATACAAAAATGCTTTTGTTACCCATTTCGGCCATTATGAGTGGAATGTTATGCCCTTTCGTCTTAAGAATGCGCCCAATGAGTTTCAAAATATAATATATGAGATTTTTAATCCTTTCAGTCATTTTTTCATAGTCTATATTGATGATGTGCTTATCTTTTCTCAGTCGATAGAGCAGCACTGGAAACATCTGCATAAGTTCTTACAGATAGTCAAACAAAATGAATTAGTAGTTTCTGCTAAGAAAATTAAGTTGTTCCAAACTAATGTGAGATTTCTTGGGTTTAATATCTGCCAGTCACAGATTAGTCCCGTAGATCGAGTTATTCAATTTGCTGATAAGTTTCCTGATCAAATCCTAGACAAAAGTCAACTCCAGAGATTTCTAGGATCTCTAAGTTATGTTTCTGATTTCTATAAGAATTTGAGAAAACAATGTAAGCCTTTATTTGATCGTCTCCAGAGTAATCCTCCCCTATGGTCATCTATTCATACTAATATAGTCAAACAGATCAAAGCTCATATTAAGACACTTCCTTGTCTTGGTATCCCTTCTACTGATGCATTCAAAATAGTTGAAACTGATGCCTCTAACATTGGTTATGGAGGTATCCTCAAACAAAGAGTCAATTCTAGTCAATCTGAGCAAATCATCCGATTCCATTCTGGTACTTGGTCATAGTCTCAAAATAATTATAGTACTATTAAGAAAGAAATACTATCTATTGTACCATGCATGAATAAATTTCAGTCTGATTTATTAAATCAAATTTTTTTTTATCCGAGTTGATTGTAAGTTAGCTAAGCATGTATTAGAAAAAGATGTTCAAAATATTGCATCCAAACAAATATTTACACGATGGCAAGCTATTTTAAGTATATTTGATTTTGATATTGAGTATTTGAGAGGAAGTGAGAATTCTATTCTTGATTTTCTTACTAGAGAATTCCTGCAGGGAAAACAATGGCAGAAAGAAGAAAAGAAAAAGACAAGCAAAAGAGTCAAATTGGTCAAACTAGTCAACCCAGTCATCCCCAGTCACTCTGAGTCCTCCCTCCATCAATGAGTCAAGCCAAACACGAGTCACCTTGATTTGCCAACCTAAGAGCCATAGTTGGCCAGGTTCGCTCCCAGTTTTCAGTCTGCCTTAATATCTAGTCATGATCCTTTCCAAGATATTGCTCCGTCTAATCTTCCAATTGCCTCCTACCATAAGACGTCCCCATACATGATCAAGAGTAATAGTCACCTGTTCATAACTGACTCAAAATACAATTTTATTGCCAACCCAATCACCATTGCCAAATCCTACTTTCCACCAAATAGTCACTTCATTCCCCCAGAACCATTTAAAAATTTAAAGTTTTATAGAGACATTCTCCATGAGACCCAATCCATCACCATTAAGCCAATTAAAGACAGAGATAATCCCCATATCATCCTCTATCATTCCCTCTACATCCATCAAATAATCAATGAGAATGAATGGAGTAGTCACCCCTATGATCTCAAAGTTCTTCAGTCAGAACTTCAGTATAGTTACTATGATTATATCGAAGCATGGTATTCTATCTTACTTCACCAAACAGTTGATTTTAGTCATTCATGGTTCCTTAATTTTGACAGCAAATTCAAAAGTCCCTTCCCCTACTGGTTCAATCACTGGTGGGAAAAACATGGTCCAGTCATTGATCTATTTCCTCCTCCAATGCAAGATTTAGTCAATTATTTCACTAATAAAAATAAGTTCAAAGAGTATGAGCTGTTCTTCCCAAATCTTCTCCATTTTGTAGCCAAGTACAAAGTCCCTTGGATCCTCAAATGGTCATATCAAGTGGTGCGATAAATTTAAACTTGAGCGTATTGCAGATTATGTTTATGCTGATTTTCCTCCAGTCAGGAATCCGCAACCTGAGAAAAAGTCATCCCCTGCTTCTTCACATTCTTCTCTCCTAATTGAGGGAAAAACTAAGTCTGAGTTGCAGAAAATTGCTCGCCAACTAATGTTACAAGCCTCCCAAATGAATGAAGACGATGATAGTGATGCCACTCCTAAGTCGCAGTCATCTACCAGTCAACCAAAGTCATCCAGTCAGAAGACTCCAGCCCCCAAAATGCGGTGGAGTGATTATCCCCCAGATAGTCAAGACCCTTATGATTTTGGTCCTTTCAATTTGGGTGAAGAATAAAAGTTGCCATCATCATGAGCCCTAAGTCAAAAGCATTTGGAATTTTGGACCCGTGCTTCAACAGTCTGATAGCCCGTGCTCCTTTAGTCAGATTCCCCGACAAAGTAAAAGTCACAGCACTCAGTAAAAGCAAAAGCTTTCGTGTGCTTCTACAGTCACTTTCCAAAGCATCCAAAGTTGCCAGCTCATCAATAGTTGCCAGAGTTTACTTTATTTGCTTATTTAAGAAGGCCAATTGGCCTCAGTTTTAGACATAATGTAATTTAGTCCACTTTCTTTTCTTAGTTTCAAAGTTCTTTCAGTACCAATGTTCTGAAGAACTAAGTGCTGAAACAAAGATTTTGTAAGTGTTTTGCATTCTGCAAGTTATCAATAATATTTTGAGTACTTTGAGTAATGCTATTTTTTGCATCTATTTTCATCTATTCATTAATTTGCTTCACGCATAAACTGCATCTATTCTATAATCTCTTTGCTTATACATACTTTTGTTTTACTTCTATCTCTTTTTGGTTCTAGACCCCTTCTGGTTCTAGACCCCTTCTGGTATCAGAGCCGTAAGTGTTGAAGAATGAGTCTAAGTCTGTAAATCATCCAACCCAAGTGGCTGGTTTAGGTTTTCTGAGTTGTAAGTTTTCAATTTCTTCTCTCTCTACTTCTGGTCTTTCAGTTTACCTGTCCTTCTCTCTCTTGGTGTCCGAATCGTAAGACCTGTTCCAAACAGTAAGTCCTAGGGAGGCCGGAGCGGTAGTGGCATTAGTAGGAGGGCGAGAGAATTTTAGGTATTCTATTATCCCATGGAGTCAGCCTTAGGAGTTTCTGTTTACTTTCTTCTTTAGAAATCCAACCCCAGAACCTTGAGTAAAAATGAGTCGCTTATTTAAAACTAATTCTTGCAATTCTAGCAGCTCTAGAACCAATAGTTGTCTCCTAGAGATAGTTAATGAAGAACAAGTTGAGTATGATAATAGAAATAATCTAGATTATAAAGATTGGAATATACCTAGAGTCCCCAGTCAGGACATTTATAAGAAAAAATGGTCATTATCCAGTTTTAAGTCAACTACCCATGTCAAAACAGTCGAACAAGTCTATGCCTTGAGTAAAAATCATGAGACCTGTCAGTTGCTTAATCTTGAGTTAATAAGAAAACATAGAAATGATGGAAACAATTTCCTCTATATTGGTCTAGTCCAAGTTGCTGTATATATGTTATATATATATATATATATATATGGGTATGTTATAATAATAATAATATACATGTATATATGTGTATATATGTATATTATATATGTATGTATATATACATATATTATATATATTATAAAATATATATGTATATATACAGTTTTGATCTCTTGGATTATAGGGTTCTAAGATATTTGTGGTCACTTACCGTTGGATGTAAATTCAACGGTTCACTCACTATTGCACTCCTTTTAAGAAACTTTTTTGAACTATTGGATTAATATCCAACGGTGGGTGACCACAATCTCTTGGACTCCTGTAGTTCAAGAGATCGGGACTGTATAATATATATACATATATTATAATATATCAGCCCCGATCTCTTGGACCACAGAGGTCCAAGAGATTATGGTCACCCGTCGTTGGGATGTAACATCCAACGGTTCAAAAAAGTTTTTTAAAAGAGGTCGCAAGAGTGAGTGAACCCGTTGAATTTACATCCAACGGTGAGTGACCACATTTCTCTTGGGACTCCTG
>NC_034011.1:14475274-14605328 GCF_000346465.2 Prunus persica | reverse complement strand
TACAAAAAATTAAACAAATCGGAAACCGTTTCGACATCCAATTGTGTCTTACAAAATCAATGAACACGGTGCTTTAAGAAAAGTACTAAAATTTCAATAACTCAATTGAGTGGTCACATGATATCGGATTCAAGTGATTTTTTGTAGAGATGATCTTTGAATGAGTATCTACAAAATAGACGGTTTGGATTAGTGAAATACAATCCGGAGTGGGGCATACAAGGGGTGTCCCTCAAATAAGCTTATTTGAGGGATCCCTCAATGGAAGCTCTCTGTACATATATATATGTATTATAATATAATATATATATATATATATACAGTCTCCTTCTATTGAGGGATCCCTCAAATAATTTTATTTGAGGGACGCCCTTTAGGGTACCCTACAATTTTTTTCCCAATGATCCAAACCATCTATTTTTTAGGTCTTCATTCATAGATCATCCTTACAAAAAATTAGACAAATCGGAAACTGTTTCGACATCCAATTATGTCTTACAAAATCAATAAACACAGTGCTTCAAGAAAGTACTAAAATTTCAATAACTCAATTAGTGGTCAAATGATATTGGACTCAAGTGATTTTTTGTAGAGATGATCTTTAAATGAGTATCTACAAAATAGACGGTTTGAATTAGTGAAATACAATTCCGAGTGGGGCCTATAAGGGATGTCCCTCAAATAAATTATTTGAGGGATCTCTCAATGGAAGCTCTCTGTATATATATATATATGTATTTATATATATTGTATATGTATATATGTGTTTATATATATACATATATATGTGTATATACGTGTATATGTGTACATTAATATATAATATAATATATATTACATATATACATGTATGCTATTATTATAATATTAATATGTAAGTGTATATGGGTATAATATAATAATAATATACGTGTATATATCTATATGTATATGTGTTAATATATATATACGTGTATATATGTACATTATAGTATATGTGTACGTAATAATAATAATAATAATAATAGTAATATATGTTATTAGTATTATAATATAACAGTCCCGATCTCTTAGACCACAGGAGTCCGAAAGAATGTGGTCACTCACCGTTGGATGTAAATTCAACGGTTCACTCACTCTTGCACTTCTTTTAAAAAACTTTTTTGAACCGTTAGATGTTACATCCAACGACGGGTGACCATAATCTCTTGGACTCCTGTGGTCCAAGAGATCGGGACTGTACAATATAATATATGCATCTTATACATTGGTGAACATATGACTAGTTAATCATCCCTTTTTATATGGGCTTAATAATCCCTTCCTAAAAAAGTGTTTTTGGTGAACCCGGTATTAGCAATCCCATCTAAAACTAGAATTAAATGAAATAAATATGATACTAAATTTAATCCAAACCAAATCTATGTACATTAAAAGTTTTCCTTTTCATGGGAACCACTACTCTGCAGCTGGCTGGTCCTGTCTACAGAAGGATTGTGGGCCATAATATTCCAACGGTAATGTTCCAGAAGGATTGTTGTCCATTTTTCCTCGACAAAAAATAAAAGAAAAAAACTATTTAAATTAAACGGATATGACTTCTTTTTTTGGGTGGAAAAACGGATAAGACTTTGCCTTCATGGAAAAGGTCACTTCTTTGCAACCGTACACGCGTCTTGTTTGACCCTCTTGTTAAACAGCTCCTATTAATTTAAGCCATTATTTAACTACAGAAAAACACCTAATACCCTCGGACGGCATCACATGTCAACATGTTTAGTAAAATCATTGAACTGCAAATGATCGCAACAGTCTATTCTTTTTCAACACTTCCATCTGTTAAAATGACTCCATGCCAAACGAAAACACCGAAGCACGGCGTTTGTCGATCAAGACCGAAAGTATAGGAGGTCAAAAAATATGAATAAAAGAGCTGCATTTCTGACAAAAGAATAAAAAATGTTTCTAACCATCTCTGGGCAGCTACCACACTAAAACTATACTCAGTATACACACATGATACTTTGAGATGCAGGAGGTTAACCCCCCATGATACTAAAAGCTCCCCAATTAGAGATCAGTTATATCTGTGAGAAAACTTACTAATTACACAAGTAATGAATTGGGAAGATGAAGCCAGCATCAAAGAACAAATGGGTATTGTCCTCTCTCCTCCGTGAATGTAAAATTAATCCGACCACCATGAAACACACAGAAGAGGCCACCACATATCAAAACCAAAATTGAACTCTGCGATCTCTAGAGACTTTCTACACCTCTTGCCGACATCAAACCTGCAAAAAGAATGCAATCCTGTTAGTAACATGGAAAACTTATGCATACAAACTCATCGACTGCATATAACAAAAGGTTTAAGCAAACGATAATTTCAACATTCATGCTCAAACAGGAAGCAACTAGGTGAAGTTCCAAAACCAATGTGCAGACATCAATGTCAAAACAGGAAATAAAATAAATTTTGAGAGTTTAAAAGAAATTTGGTAAAACTTAAATTTCTTTGCATCAACCCACAATATCCATGAAGCGCATGGTGAACTTAAGAATCATTACCCCAACCAACATGAATTTGACCACATATGAAACTCGGAATGACGGCTCCAAATATAACAAGCTAGACAACTTTATCATTATAATTTAATATTCTAGATACTTGAACCATGTCTGATGTCACATTAGTTCAACAATAAGTACGGCAGTAGAAAAGCAAAAAAATATATGCAAGTTCATCATAATAATTAGTTCAGGCAAGAATTCTAATGCAAACCAATGGAAAATCAGAAATAAACGTGTAGGAAAAATGAGACAGCAGCAGATGCAGAGAGTACGGGGAAATAATCTGAAGGTTTGAAGCAGACGCAGAGACTAAAAGGAAATATACAAATTCCAAAGGTTTGAAGCAGTTGCTTGACAGTACATACTAGCTCAGAAAGCATCCAATCAAGATCAATGGTTCTAACATGACTGAGATAATAAAAGA
Source organism: Prunus persica (assembly GCF_000346465.2). NCBI lineage: Eukaryota > Viridiplantae > Streptophyta > Magnoliopsida > Rosales > Rosaceae > Prunus > Prunus persica. The sequence continues at coordinate 14,602,351 of NC_034011.1, read as the reverse complement.
TAAAATTTTAGATACATCAGGTAAACAGAACAGGCATTTCAAGTAATGACATACTTTATGCCCAGTGCCAAATAAACAAAACAACAGTAGTTTATCATTTAACTGCACAATGTATTGAGCATGACACGATCTGGAATATATTCCTAAATAATAGAAGGAGATGGTAAGATATTCCTAAATATCAATGATTAAAATTTACCTTGTCCCCCTTAGACTTTTTTCCCGTAACAAGCTGGAATATACGAAGGCCCCGGCTGAAAGCTTCATTAAACAATATCCTAGTCTGCATAGACTGAAACCCAGGAAACCATGATAATACTGCAACAGGAGTCATTACAATCACCCCGAACAATACATCATACAGTCGAGCCACAGAAACAACTGCGTTCCAAAGTATAGTGCGCTGTAGCCAGGGCCGGAATACTTGTGCTATCAATATCATTCCCCACCCAGTGGGAATGAATGCCAGAAGACTAGTGAAAATATCCACAAACTTGAACTCTGTGAATTCCAACAGGGCAATTATAACCAGTATTGCAAGTTTAATGACAAGAAATTGGACCAACCGATAGTAAATGTGATCTTTTGCTGCATATCTGTCCCGAGCATATGCTATTACCACAAAAATTCCAAAAGCCACAAACACAAAGATCCAAGACAACAAGTAAACAGCAATACTGGTACTTCCAGCAGCAATCCCAAGCTGGTATACAATCCCATATTGGAAACAGAAGAAGCGAAGGTCTAAGATTATCTCCAAAATCTTTCCCCAGAGGCCAGTTGTCCTTAGATGATCCTGCTCCTCATACCACCATCTTTCCCAGCTCTGTTCAGCTTTTGCAAACACACTGCCACGATACCAAATCCAGTTCATGAAGTCATCAAAGTCCTCTACAGTCTTCAACCAATCAAAGCCAGAAGGATTAAAAACAAAGGGTGCCATAAACCATGACAAAACCAGGAACCAACTTGTGATGGTCATGGCTATGTAAACAAATGTGGCCTTAGCTACAGGACTATGTGATGCATAAACGATAAGTATCAAACCAAGTTCAATTGCTTTCACAAAATGACTACGAGCATAGAGTCTATAATTCTCCGCAAAACTCTTGTGCTGCACAACAAAGCCACGACCAGTCGCTCGATACTTTGCACCACCATGAAGAATAGTTCGCCCAAAAAAGTGGGTACGAGTTCCCATGGAGAATGTGTAGAAAACTGATGAAAGCTGGAGCTGCATTGTCAAGAAATCCCACACAGCTTGAAGGAACCCATGCTCAAGAGAATTCTCCACTATCATTGGAAGGGCAGTGAACAGACCAAGTTGGATAATGAACTGCTGATTTAAGATTGTACCAAGTGCTCTGTTGCTAGTATCATCTGCCAATATAGAACCTTCAATACCACTAAGAGCCAGATAAAGCCGGCCCCAAAGAAATGCGTACACAGTAAGAACAACCATCATTGTATTAAAAAAGAATCCCACAGTGGTATAAAAGAATGATAGCATCCGCAAGAAATCCAGCCTATGACCCAACCTATAGACATCTCTGCTGAGAACTTGCTCGCCGTTACCACTAGCAACCTTGGCCTCAAACATGGAAATTTGGTTGAACCCAACATCCCTTCCCTTGCCCACTTGAATATATTCATGGTGTGTGACATTTCCACCACGCAATGTGCAATTAAAGCCAGCAAAAATATCTTCACTGATGTTAATCACCCTGGAAGCTTTACTGATGCCACCTCGAGTCAAGAACCAAAACCGGTCAAACACATCTGGATGACCATAATGCATTCGAATTTTCAAAGGGTTTGCCAACACCCGCTGTCCCAATGTGACAAAACTTGTTTCTTGAGCTGACATAAACCAAGCAAGTGATGAGACAGAACCAGTAAAAATATGCTCCCTGACTCCCAAGATCGTAGGCTTCCGTATACCATAATAGCGCCTATATTCTTCCAATAGATTCCGCATTTTAAGTGCCTCCTCAAAATAATTGTCTTGGTTCATATCAATCGTCTGAACTGCATCACCACGAGTGAAGATAATGGCATGATTTTGATTCTCTGGTTTTCCCTCTCCAAGCTTCAAGGGACCAGGCAACTTTATGCGGTAGATTTCAACTTCCTTCTCCAATTTCTGATCAAACTTCACAAGAACAGAGTAATACTCCTTCTCATCCCTGCCAGTTGAAACTTCATCAAGATAGGCAACTCGAAGGGCTTCATTGGTTTTCATCAAATACAAAATTTCGTCAGCATGGGGATCTTTTTTCGCCTTTTGCGTTCCGTATATCTGGCAAGCAACCACATATGTATATTTCATCAGAGCGGTTCCATACTCATGACCTTTGTATAACAAGTTCACACGACTGCTTGTTCTACTTAAACTCCGGGAAGAAGGTGACCTCTCCGAGGTCAAACCATCCAAGCTAATATCTCGCATCATGGAACCAAGCTCTTGAGATCCTTCCCGAATGTCCATCTCTGATGCCGAATCCAGAAAAGCCAACATCTTAAGAGCCCGATAATAATACATCATTCCCCTTACAGTCCGAGTAAGGGTCTGGCCTCTGTAAGATGCCCAAAGCCTGAGATCTCTCAACTTAGTTGTCCATATTTCATCGTCACTCCCCATTCCTTCTCGGCGCATCCTCTCCTTAAAATTTTTCCACTCATCAACATAAATTGTCTGCAAATAATACAGGATAGAAATCCCATCTTCATTCTCAGTGCGCAGTTGTTCCTTGTTGTACAATACTTCTTCACTGTAGTAAGGGGTCAGAACACTGAAAGCCATCATTTTCTCAACTTGGGGGGCATGGGGCATGTTCATAAATAAGGAGTTACTGAAGAAGGCAATTCTGCGTCTTGCCTCAAGGTTAACTGGGATATTTTGCATCGAGTCCCGAGAGGTAAGTATTGTGTGCAATCGCCGAACCTGCCGATAGAAGAATACATTATTAGGATCAGGCAACTCAACGGCATTTTCAAAAAGCAGCCCTGCAGAAGAAGCTGGATTACGAGAAGCCAAACCATCCTCCATCAGCTGTTCAGTAGTTCTTTTCTCCTTGAAAAAATCTCGAATGGCAATCTCATAAATGGCCTGCAGAGCATTTACCACCTGATTAGCATCTTTCTCAGGTTTGCTCAAAAGCTCAACAAGTTTGATCAACTTGGCATGGAGCTGTGGAAGCGCAGTCGTTTTAAATGTTTTCGTGAACTTCTCAATCTGAACAGAGTGATCAATTTCCTGAAACAAGACTGTCATAATGGAATGCTCTTCTGTGTTACGTTTGATAATGTCAAGTAGCAAGTGCTTGATGCAATCATAAGCTTCTAAAACAGCACAGCGCCTGTACTCATTCTTGCATATCTTATACCAGAGCCACTTATCAGGAGCATCTACCAACTCTTTGGCCTGACTAAGTGCCAGCAGCAGTTCATTGCACAGAAGAAAACAAGGCCAGCGTATAACCCTGACATTCCAAGAATTCTGTGGCAGCTCTAACAACTCAAGCTCGCAGTCAGAAATTATATCTTCTTCCCTGAAGATCAAAATTATCTCATTCCATATCAAGGCAAACTTGGTTGCCTCAACCTGGTTAGATTCGAGCTTCTTATATGGCCGTCCAAGCCCGTACCTGAGCTTCAACCGGTGGATAGCATCATTAAACTTACTCCTCAAAGTACCCCTTGCATTCAACAGTTGCTCTTCTGGCATGAGATTAAACTGAATTGCACTTGCAAAGAACTGGAATCTCAGCCTCAATTGCCCAATATTCCGTATCTCACCCAAATGTGCAAACAAACCCACTCCTGCCCCCACAAGAGAGGAGTAAATTGCATAAAAAATCTGCAAATCCATGAGGTATATCAAAACTATTGGAAGCCACAATAATCCCACTGCGAACTTGTTGCTGTTACCGAAGAACTGATGCCATTCATAGTTCACATCCTTCATTTTTACGAGTGCTTTTGAAGGGCGAATCATGGGTTTAATCTGCATGAAGTAACTGAAAAAAAATTTTGTCGCAAGCACGAAAATCCAGAACAAAGTGTACTTTATATTGTCCACAAGGCCTTCCCTCAAGCCACGGCCAACAAAAGTTCTGCTCTGAAACCACCATGATAACATGTAAAATATCTTCCAGTTTGTGTTCTCAAGAAAATTCCGAACCCAAGGAAGAATAAACAGGACCAAGGCCAAAAGCTCTGGAAGGATGAAAACCGCTGCCACCAAAAGAAAATTCACCACACGCTTATTTGCCTCGGAGGACCACTGCCTATCCTGATTTCTCTGGGTCCATATCCTCCCGTAGAACACCCCAAAAACAATAATCCACCCCGCAGCAACTACGCTCTTCAACACCATTCTCACTCCGAGCCCCAAAGTCTCCCTTGAAACCAGACTATACTGCATCCCCACATCAAGCAAGGACTGCAAAAACCTGAAACCAGCCCAAGTGAAGAACACAGTCAAAACCTTGACCTGCACTTCCCTCTCCTCCAAAGCCTGCCACGGATACTCCCTCTCCTCCCAAGCAACAATAATAGCTGCCTGAAGGAACAAAATCAACATGATCCAAAGCTTGTCAAAGCTCCTAAACAAGTTCCAAAACGACCTCTGCTCCACAAACCCAGTCTTACCCACATGCCTACTCTTACTAGAAGTAACAAAGAAGTTACTCCCAATATCAACAGGCCATTTTAGCTTCTCAAAACACCTCTTACTCCAAAAATACTCATTGATATCATCATAGTTTCTCCAAACACTATGTGGGGCAGTCCCATTCTTGCTACTCTCAACCTCAGCTTTAATGGTCTCATAAATGGGTTTCACAATAGAATTCAAAAAAGCATTTTCCCCAGAAACCGAAGGCATCACGGGCTGACCCGTGTTCTCATCAATATAATCCTCCAAGATCTTGTTCAATTCCATGGCCATATTGTGAAAAATAAAGCACAAACACTCAGGCACAAACCTCAGATTCGCCGCCTCGCCCCAGATCAAGAGATACAGCGACACATACAGGAGCTCACGCCGCTGGTCAGAGGCAGTGTCACGAGGCCGGTCGGAAATCCAAATGTTGGACTTTTTCCCCAAATACGAGCACCACTCGGTGTAATTCTTGAGCAGCTTACGCCGGAACTTCCTCAAAACGGCGCCGTCGAGGGTGTCGATGTTGTCCGGGGGAGGGTTGAGGCGCATCTGAGCGTTGGCGAGATGGAGGACGATGTGCTCGCGCTGGTTGCGAACGTTGTCGTATTGGAAGCCAAAGAACAAGGCAAGCCAGTCGAGGAGGTCCATGTGGGGCTGCCATTGGGCGTATGGGGGACGCCGGAGGTTTCCGACGGCGCGTAGAGCAGCAGCGGCGGCGCGTACCTCGGGGAAGCGGAGAGAAGGGTGGTCAGCTAGGAGGTTGTGGACGGGGATGATGTTGTAAGGCTCCGAGTCCGAATCGAAGGAGGAGGATTGAGTACCCTGGCGGATACTCATGGCCTGGAAGTTCGGCAGAGGAGGTAGCACGGAGAAAGTGTGCGTTGGGCGGTGGTTTTAGTTTTTCTGTTTTCTGCTTGCTGTCTTGGATTCTGATGAGGGTGAGAGAAGGTGGAAGAAGAAGAAGAAGAAGAAGAAGAGGAAGGGGGCAGCTGGGGATGGATTTTAACGTGCAAAAGGAATTTTTGAGGGAGAGAACGAGGGTCGGGGGGCGCGTTAAGGTTGAAACGCTGTCGTTTCATTGCTTTTTCCTTTTTCTGGTCCTCCTCTTTCTCTTTCTCTCTCTGGTTCTCTTTCTTCTGTTTTACCAGTTACCGTCTAATTTCAAATATTTTGGCTCTTTCCGTTAGTGGTTTTCTTGTTTTTTCCTTTTTTCTCTTTTTTGTGTGTGTTTGTTTATGGTATGGACATACTGTGAAATTTTCAACTTTGGTATTAACATTTTTCTGGCATTCACATGTGGGAAGTCGTACCGGTACCCAATTACATGCCAAATCGTGTTATTTTGAGTTAAGTTTTCTTATACTCTAAGTTTACTCATATATTTTAGATTAATATATGTTAGCAATCAAGTTGAATAATGAAAAATTTGGATTCAAATAACAATAGTATGAATTACTCTAAATTAATCTCATCGTTGGTGAAGGAGTTTCGAACTTAGGTGTAAGAGGGAGTTCACTACTTCGGCCAATTATTCTAACCTACTTATGATACATAACATTTGTTTGGTAAACATGTTATAAGAAAAGTGGAATAGATTTGTTGACTGACTTGACAATTGAACCGACAAATGGGGAAAAGAGGGGAATGAAACGTAAAAATGAATTATTATTAGAGAATATGGGTTATAGTGATTTTTAGAGGACAATATGAGACATTGATTATTTTTCAGGGGACATTAGCATAGTTAAACCAAAAAAAATTTATATAATATGTGACAAAAAATAAAAAATCTGTACTGAATATAGCTACTTATGTGACGAAAAACTAAAAAAAGAAATTGTAGACCGACCCATGAGCTGAAGCACTAATGCCATGATTTATTTGCTAAATTAGGGATTCCAAGATTTATTTGCTTATATATTTGAAGTTCTAGAAAAGGTGACTGGTAAAAGGAAAAAAATTAAATAAAGAAAAAGAGAATCTAATACTTTATAAATTAAGAAAATGTTAATTTGCTTCTTTTTAGGCGCTTTTTCCCCTCGCAAGGCGACAATCATTTGTATTCTTCTACTGTGTCTGTATGCGCTGCGCGTCTGGCTGGCGAATGTCCCCTTCCCAATCCAACGGCCAATGCTAAGTTAACGTCAAGATCTATTTATGTTAAGGTCAAACGCGGCTTCTTTCTTAAAAGATAAGAAGAGAAATTTCAAATTGAAAGGGTCGTTTTGGTGCTTCTGGAATCTGTCTAGGCCGGATCCTGTCTTGGAGCTGTATTTGAGGATTTTTTTTTGAAATAAAGAGGATAGATTTTATATATAATTAGAAAAATTAGTGTATAGTTAGCAAAAATTTATATTATTAGCATTTCATCAAGTTATATTTTTCAAATTTCATATTAGGTCAACGTCATATTAAATTTAATTGATTTTAAATAATAGGTCACATGTCCCTTTCATCTGAACGTGCCCACCGTCGCCTACCACGACTCACTCACTGTCCCCCTAAACCCTAATGGGACAATATCGTAGATCACATTCAATTAAATTGATGAGTTTTGAACCTATGACCTCCCACTTTGAATTAAGTTGTTTCTTTACCAAGGAAACTAAATCTCAACTTATGCTCAGTTTTGAGTTTTTATATTATTTATACTGAATCTTAAACATCAATTAAAAGTTTTTTTTTTCCTAGACTTTCAAGCATGTGCGTCATTACCACCTGAATTTTTAATTTTTATTTTTAACAACTTGAACTTTGTAAAGTGTTGCAATCCACCACCTATGTCTAAATTGAAGGGTATTTTCGTCAATTAACTATAACTAAGAATAATTAGGGCTCATTTGTGAGTGCTTCTTCCCCAAGCGCTTATGCCAGTAGCACTTATGACATAAGCGCTTCTACAAAGAAGCAATTTGTCGTTTGGATGTCACATTTAAAAGTGCTTTTACACTACATAAAAGCGCTTTTGATATTTTGTTGAGTGTTTGGCTCACACAATAAAAGCGTTTTTAAAAGTACTTTAAAAAAATTTAAAGAATCCCAAAATATTATAATAAAAATAGGAAATAAAAACCAGATATGTCTATATGGCAGTGTCTACAGTATTGTTCCTAAGATTCAGCATTATGGGTGTATGGTTGATCTCCTAGGTCGAGCCGGACACTTAGACCAGGCAGTGAAGTTTATTGAAAGCATGCCTATCAAACCAGATATCTCTATACAGAGTTCCTTGTTGAGAGCATGTATATGCAAAAGCGGGTAGGTGGGATGTTGCTTTTGGTCTTTTAAACAACCCCCCAAGAACTTCTATCCGTGTAGTTAATAATCTGCAGATTTGTAGAGATTGCCATTCAGCCATGAAACTAATATCTCAGGCCTACAATAGAGAAATTGTTATCAGGGATAATTACAGATTCCATCGGTTTGTAGATGGAAATTGCTCTTGCAAAGATTATTGGTGAATTCAGATCATAATTAGCAACCTATGCTCAATAGTTTTTCATCTTCATCCAAACTCTAAAAATTTACAAAATCAATCAAAATGTTAAAGATGAAGGAAAAGACAAGAAGTTGTATATGTAATAGTACTTTATGTTCAGTCAAAAACTAGTTCAAGATTACACAACAACTCTGGTCACAACAGAGACTTGAAGTAGGGAGCCAAAAAAGTCGGCTTATCACCCTTCTACATGAATTACAAGGAAATAGCACTTTGATGGCATACATCATCAACGTCTGATTTTATGCCATTTTAACAGCTTCCCAAATCTGCTCCTTCAGGTCCTTGGGCAATTGAGTCCATTTCTTGTCCACAAGAGGGACTCTGGTGCGTGCCAAAACATCAATGTAAGATTGCATCTCAACAGCAACCTTGACATGTGGTTTGCCCCTTTTATTGTACTCAACCACAGGCTTAATCTTCTGGATTTTTCTCTTCATAAGACGGCTCATTGTGTTGATATTGCGAGTCGATTTTGGCTCCTCATCAAATGTCGCTGAGCTTGGGTCTTTCTCGGAGGTTGAAGTAAATCTCATCTTCTTCGCGAGATTGCTTTGAACAAATTTGGCTTCACTCATTTGAGCCTTTAAAATTGCAAGGTCCTTACTTTGACCTTTTGATACTTGAGCCTCTTTACTTTGAGATTTGGAAACCATGTTTAGAGAGAAATAAAAACTGCAAGTAAAAAAACGACGTTTAATTAAAAAGAATGACGTAATATTACAGTGAGGACATCGGAAAAAAAAAAACAAAACTGTCGTGATATTCTTTAGAATGATGGATGTGAAAATCCGTCGTGGTAAGAGCTTTAAAACGACGTGAGTAAGAGAAAACCGCCGTCTTATTACGAGTCCATACAAAAAAAATCGCTCATATTTCTCTCTCCCACGATCGTTTCAAATAAGATGACGGTTGTATCTTATTAACGTTGTATTTATTCTAACACCACGTTGGTTATTAACTACAGTCGTGCTATTTGAAATAGCACGGATTTAATTACTGTCGTGGTGTGTGAATAAAACGGTCATATACAAGACAAAATCGTCGTCCTCATACGACGTGAGAGTGAGGGACTAGTCATTTTATTCAAACCAATGAAAGATTTCGTCATTTTGAAAGGATTCTTGTTTCCAGACTCGTTCTTTAAAAAAAAAAAAATTCAAATGATGTTTAAAAAAAAAAAATACAGAGTGAGAAAATACCTTTGGCTTGCAAAGAAAGTTTTCTTCTGACGTAAACTTTGGAGTTTTGGAGACAAAGACGAGGAAGATGAAGAGATTCAGACACACTGCTTTTGGGAAATGAAAGGAAACTGAAAATTTTTATCGGTTAGAGACAACGTAAAACTTTAGGTTAGGTGATGAAAAAGTTTTTATATTGTCCCAAAGATCAATAAGACGATGGTTTTGTCGAAAACCGCCCTAGTATAACTTTACAACGACTTTAAAATAGTAGAAACCAACGTGGTTATCTAGGTTTTACACGGAAAAAGTTTACTCTTGAAGAAGTGATATTATAAGTTATGACACCGCGCACTTATAGAGAACCGTCGTTGTTGGTTTTAAAAGTCAATGAATTTAGTTTACCAAATCGACGTGGTTAGAGTTTACACCACTGCAATTTACTTTTTCTGGCGCGGTACATGCTTTAATATGTCCTTATTTAGTACTAAACGACGTTAATTTTTGTTATTAGACGACGTGATGTATAAGAGGACCAACGTGGTTAGTAATGATTATTTGTATAAATTGGGTTTTTTCTCGCGTTCTTTCACCTTCAGTTTTCAATTAAGGTTCCACCTTCTTCTTGCCCTTGGCTGCCGTCCTCACTTCAGGCCTTGGCTCTCTCTCACCTCTCTGGAGGCAATAGTTTGAATGTTGATGTGTGTGTGCGTTTGTTTATCTGAAAGACACAAACACGCATACATCATCAACTTCTAAAAAATTGTCTTTCTGAAAGCTTGCCGTAGTCAAATTTTAGAGGCAAATGTTTTGGATTTTGACGTGTATGTGCCTTTGTGTATCTCGAAGACACAAAGACACATACATCGTCAATGTCTAAAAAATTGTCTTTCCCAAATCTTACCGTCTTCAAATTTTAGAGGCAAATTTTTTGGATTTTGATGTGTATGTGCTTTTGTGTATCTGAAAAACACAAAAACACATACGTCATCAACTTCTAAAATATTGTCTTTCTCACATTGGTGGTTCGATTATGATGAGGAACACAAATCCCACTGGTAAGATTTCATATCTCTTGGGATCTCATTTTAATTTGCTTGTGACGACGGTTTTCTTTATAAACTGTCGTGGTTTTTCTCAATTCTTGTCATTCTGTTGATCTACTATTGTAGTCTACAAAAATTCAGAAATAAATCTTAAAAAGCAATACAAATTAAGATGACGGTTTACAGATAAGGTTAGACGTATAAAATGAATAAATACGACGGTGCTTTTAACTTCATGACGTGGTAAAATAATATTATACATCATTAATTGAACAAACCGACGTGGTTACTACAAACTTATGCGGACAGTAGAGTCGGTTACTACAAACTTATGCGGACAGTAGAGTTATAGATATCGTCGTAGTACACTGCCAAATAATAAGTCGATAAATTTATCTTTACCGTCGTGGTACATTGATTTAATACGGCGAAATTTTATAATATATCAACTTGGATTCCTTTGGAATTATACAACGCTGACTAAGAAAATTTGGTCATGTTTATTTAGGAGTTAACACGGCAACTGTTTTGGTAAACCGTCGTCTTTACTTTCTACATTAGTGGCTTCATAGTTGCTGTCATTGTTTTTGGGCTCAGAGTTTAACTCTGAAGAAAACCTTTTTAATAAGACGACGCTTTTTTAATTTGGTGTGTCGTTTAAAAAAAAATATCCAAACGGATCTCAATTTTTAGGTGTTTGAGTTACTTATCCACGACGGTTTTCTGTTACTGTCGTCTTTTTAAACACGACGACGGTTTTTTTTTATCGTCTTTTTCACTTTTTGTAGTAGTGTTAAACCAAAATAGAAACTTTTTTTTTTTTCCAATTGAAATAAGGAAACCTAATTTCACTAGAAGAAAGAAGTCAAAATCCAAAGTCTCTCTCTCTCTCTCTCTCTCTCTCTCTCTCTCTCTCTCTCTCTCTCTCTCTCTCTCTCTCTCTCTCTCTCTCTCTCTCCAACCACTCCAAGAAGTACTGCCACTTATATCACCATGAAATCTTCTGACAGAGCCCTTCAAGAACTTAAGCTTTTCCATACAATCGATCGCAACATATATTCTCGACTGTTGAAGGGGTTAGGTTTTGACCCTATCCTATCCAAGTATATCGTAGCCCTTTGGCACACGCTTGAAAGACAAAGTATTGGCCAGAAATTTATGGTGAATACCTTATTTTTGCACGATCCATTCTTCAATGACTTGGCAAACGAGTCTTTTGAGTTACTGAAACGTTTGTATTCAGATTGCGTTCATCCTCCATTCGAGGACACCGATAGCCAGTTTCTGAAACTGCGTCTTCTTGTTCCGGTAAAAGTTTCACTAAGTTCTGTGTTTAACAAGGAACACACCAAGCAAATCATGGAGGACTTTGTGAACGAAGTGTGTGAGAGTGCTTTTAGTGATATATAATAGTGCAACAAGGGTTTCAAAATTCAGTTAATTTGTGAGTTGATCCTAATGTTATTGAGGCTTAACCTTCGTTGCCAGCCCAAGAAGCATGTGAAGAAAGACATGATCGGCACCAGCCTAATGCTGACAAGAATGAAATAACTTTGTTCTTGACCTTCTCAAGGGGCCATCCTGTTTCAGAAGAACTCAGAGGCTTCTTTACAAGGTGCTTCTCTGCTCTCTTTTTTCGTATTAGTTAGAGTAACATGGTAACTGATCATATATTCTCGTATAAAGCATTGGGTCGAATCTCTATTTAGAGACGGTACAACACACGATTAGTTAAGATGTTACAAATAATTTTGTTATTCTCTATTATTATAAGATTTGAATTAAATGTTTTAATGCGTCAAGTATATATGATATGTAGGAAATTTGGAGAGTGTATAGAAGCAATATGTATGGGAGCAGAGGAGCGAAATTCGCAGCCACTGTTTGCTCGTGGTGTTGTTAAGTCTTCCTCAGACATCACAAAAATTCTTGTTGGCGTAGACGACAGCGGCAAAGTCAAATTCTCAATTCATGGGAAAGATGTTATCGTCAGACGCTTCTTTCCAAGACAAAACAAGTAGGCAGGCAGGGAGCGAACCATAGATTGGATGGGCTATAGGCTATAGGCAGGCAGGGGCGTGGATCACCATGAAAGATGTTTTGTTGTGTGAGTGTTGGGTCCAAATTAGTCATTATCTCGTCACGGGCAATGAGATGAAATTCTCTCATATGTGGAGAAAAATTCATGCGGTATTTTGTGAAAGATCAGGTTCGACTAGTACGGCAATGGAATTGTCTAGTAGGTGAAAAAATTTCAATAAAGAGTTGGGGAAATGGAGAGATGTTTTGACAAAAGCGAGGGACAACTATTGAAGCGGGGAAAATCTTAGCAATGAGATAAATTATTTGTAATTTTTGTTTTATTAATTTTAATGTCCTAATTTTTTTTAATAAATGTTTCTTGCATTTTCAATATTTTATTAATATTTCTTGCATTTCCAATAATTTTTTAATGTTTCTTGCATTTTCAATATTTTGTTAATATTTCTTGCATCTCCAATAATTTTCCAATGTTTCATGCATTTTCAATATTTTGTTAATATTTCTTGCATTTTCAATATTTTTTTAATGTTTGTTGCATTTCCAATATTTTGTTAATGTTTCTTACATTTCCAATATTTTTTAAATGTTTCTTGCATTTCCAATATTTCATTCCAGTGTTCCTTGCATTTCCAATAAATTCTTTTTAATAGATTATGCAAGTACAAATGTGGTTTGGTGCTATTGGGCAAGGCAAAAAAACTTTCAACCATGACCAATGTTGGGAGGTGGTGAAGAATTGTTCGATCTTCTGAATTATTCCATAGGGTCGGATTGTTGTGTTCAACGAGACGTCACTCCATGGTTCAACGGCATCGGGTTCGCCTTTGAATTCCTCGATGAGTCAAGACTCACCTATCCAAAAGGAGCTGAGGCCTATTGGGAGAAAGGCCGTGAAGGCGAAGAGAGGGAGTAATTCTAGCAATGATACATAAATTTTTTTGGAGCAAATTGCAAGGCACGGTGCCGTGAGAATTTAATTAGACATGAAAACCCAAGCGGACAAGAGGGCAATTCATGATGAATATGCCAGAGAAAGGGAGTATGTACGCAAATAAGGCATTGAGAAGAATGATCAAGAAACCATGGCCATGGATACAAGCCATATGTCCCCTAAAACAAAACAATTTTGGAAGCTAGAACGAAGGGATGTTATGAGAAGAAGACTTTTATGTGACGATGGACCTAGCAACACAGATTGGTTCAATGATCAAAACCATTAACTTAGTTTGCTTGCCTTTTATTTAATTGTATTTTAATATTTTGTATTCAAGTAGTTGTAATTCATGTATTTCATTTAATTAGTAGTAATTCTTAATTAGTTGTATTGGTTTTTTTTGAGTGTATAAAGAAAGCATTCAATAAAATACATTTTTATTCAAAACATTCCATACATCAAACAAAACATAATTTATTTTTTTTTTTTAAAAAAAACCACAACCAAAGCATAACTATAAAAAAAACCACAACCAAGCTCTCCAAAGTAGTGGACTTCCCCATCTTAGCAATCTCATCTACCTGATCAGCAAATGAACCATATGCCAGCATTCGTATAACAGCTGTAAGCTTTTGCTCCGGAAGAAGTCCCAAAAGCCCAGCAGCATCACACTTTTGAACAAAGTATGCATGGTAATTGCAAAAATCATGCATGACTTTATTGAACAAATGAGGTTGCATTCTATATCGCCCTCAAAAATCAACATTAGACTACAAAGAATTTGGGATAAAATAATCTTCCAAAAGATTCTTACCCCGAGAATGCCTATGTCTGTCCACATTCGAGCCACGACCGACTTGTGAACCAGGGCGGTGGCCTTGGCTTTGTTGATCAAGCAAAGCCACTGCTATGGCAACTTGTTCATCTTCTTCTTGATGCACCCTTTTTCCTTCAGCTCATCTACGCCTTCTTTCTTTAGTTTCTCGCTCTTGCCTCTCCAAGCATCTCTTCATGTCTGACATTGAGAATGGAGTATGAAATCTAAAATATGAGAAATGAAATTATAGAGAAGATCTTGTGTGAGAGGTATGAGCTGAGCCTCTGGTTTTACAGAGAGATTTAGGCTGATTTAGATGACACGTGGAGCAATTTTAGAGGATAAAAATCTTATCTGAAATTTGAAACCGAAAATCTTATCCGAAAAATTCACTTGAGTTATGAGATATGAATTTTATAATAAATATTGACATATAGGAACCCAAAAATCTTATCCAATATTATCCAAATTAATTGCTTAGGTTTTTTATTATTTTTTTAAAAAAAAAGAAAAATGAATAGTATTTGTCCTTTGCCATGGCAACGGGTGGAAACACACCTTACTTTTTGCAAGGGCTGCCACTATTCACGTGAATAGTAACAGCCCTTGCCTTGCCCTTACCCTTTGCCATGCCAAATGTGTGGAAGTGCTCTTATAGGCAACAAAGGCAGGGACTAGGGTTGGTTGTATATGTCCTTTTATTTTATTTTTGGTAAATACCATCATATTATATGTTATGGATGTTTGTTTTTACATACTAATTACAAGATAATTAGCTTTTTTCTTCTTCAGATAATCCTTTGACTCTGTGCATATAATCTAAAAGATGGAGCTAATAACAAGAATTTTACTCCAATAATCTTTCTATTAGAGTATTTTCACCGGTGCTCAATTGCTAGGCAAAAGGGAGCCTAGGCTTGGAACAAGCCCCCCAGCAATGAAAAACAGTTCGGGCAAAAATGGGCCCCATTTACCCGGTCAACCCAAAGGCAATAATTGCTTGAGCTGCTGCCTGAATTTGTAGATCTCATGTTGATGTCAATTTAAATACACAAAAAAAGGAAAAAATACCAAAACTTTCAGATTTTTTTTCTTTCTATAAATAACCAGTCATGTTCTTCACTTTCCCTACCAAAACTCCATACAAATTCCTCTCCTCATATTTCATGTGAATAATGCTTGCTTTTACTTGCCACGACAATGGGTGGAAAAGCAAAATAAAAAGGGTAGGGCAGTCTCTATTCACGTGAATAGTGTCTACCCTTCCTTGTCCTTGCTCTTTGCCATGACACCATTGATGAAAATGCTCTTATATTTTTTAATTTCTATAATTTTACAGTTGGAGGGGATGAAGATCGAAGCTCCGTATTCTACATTGCGGCAAAGTTTGAAATTTAAGACAAGGAAAAAGAAAAATAATCTTCTCCATGCATCGATTTAGTTGTTAATAAAATAATTTAATCATGTAACCAAAAACCAATTAACAATAGATGAAAAAAATTCAAAATCAGTTAAACTATTAAGATAAGACTTTCATTTTCGGATGTGAGATAATCCTTTCAACAGTTAATACGGATCTCTTTCATCAACAATAGTATAAATATATAATATTGGACCGACAACATCACTTTTCACTATCAACAGAGCCAGAATTAACATCTGCATCCTTAACATTTTGATACTTGTACAACTTACCGCACACTAGATAATAACCAAAATTGAGCACCCCAACAACAACTAACATCCAATACACATTGTCTAGCTTCCCATTATTTATATCGTTTGGTAACCACCTTGTAACGCACTGAACCAAATTAGTCACACCTGTGCTTAAATAAAATGCAATCCCAATGACCAACGAGATCATCGCCGTCGATGTGCTTCAGAGAGACACTGGAAATTCTTGATAGTCCAATGCAACTTGTCCCGGAAATTGAAATGCCTCTCCAATACCTGCCAAAACCAACTGCGGGAAAAGCCAGAAGGCCTGCATTGGGACAACAGGTTGGAGGTGGTTGGCTTTGGCTATTTTGAGCCTTTTTTACTCTACTAGTGCTGAAAGAGCCATGCTAAGAACATTTAACACGTGGCCTAATCCTATACATTGGAGGAACGTTGGAGATCGACCAGTCAGCTTCTGCCACATGAGACATAAGAACCTATCAATAAGAGTGAGAAAGATGGCTGTGGAGAGTAGGACAATGAGTATAACAGAGCCAGATGGCATTTCGAAATGAGGCCCAATGTGACGGTCCATGCTTAGAGCTTGCAGGACTATCATGCTGGACTGGACTCCTAATGGGGTACTTAAGAATATGCTTGTTGACCGTAATGGCAAAATTCATATAATTGTCTTGAAATCTTTGACCTGTTGTATTGTGCCAAGTCTCCATGGTTTTGCAATGGAACCATCTGATCTGATGTCTCCTTCAATTTTTTGTGCTGCACGGTTTAGGAATCTGTATGCAAAGAGGGGACATCAAGTTTGTATTTCTTAGTCCAAATTTGAATCGATATCTCAACTCTATTTCTACGTGATCTTTATATTATACGACATTGACTAGTTTTTTTAAAAAAAAAAGAAAAAAAAGAAAAGGAAATTGTTGTCTCGCACCAAACTAAGAATCTAAGATGGCTAAAATTCACTCTCTGACAACATAAGCATTTATCCGACAACAAGAGTTTGGTAAGATAGCATAACTTTTCGATACAAGTAATTAACCTTGTAAAGTTTGTACCTGAAACTGGTGCTAAGTGTTCCAGTCACCATGCCTTGTTTCACTCCATCATGTCCATCATAATAATCCTTGCTTTCGGAGGAGAGCTGGAGTTTCCTTTTTCGAAAAGCGGCAACAACAACACGAGCTAAAGCAACAAATGGACTTCCTTGTGGCTTATCAATGTTAATTATGTTGGTAAGGACACATAGGCCAAACCCCCATCTCCATCCAGCATTGTCCTCAATGTAGACAATAACTGTTAGGGCTACAGCTGTAGTAGAGTATTAGAGTAAAGAAGTACCAGTTGAAGAAACTCGCTTGATACTTAGGCTTGTCAAACTGGTTTGCTCCCATTGTTGCTAGGGTATAGCGGGTACAGCCCAAGCCAATAGAAGCTAGAGCTTTACCAGCATACAATACTACATCTTGTAATGTTGAAGTGGGTTGGCATAACTCTGATCCCACAACACAAGGTTGAGGCCTCAACGAATTCAGCGTCGCGGTTAATGCTAAGACAATTATGCCCTACAAAATATTTGAATCCAAGATTATGCAGGAAGTTTAACAAGTTAAAAGGTTATGTTGATATCTGATATGTTATACTGTTAGATAATTCATCTCTACATGATCAATCTAAGATCAGATTGACCAGACGATGTTATATTGTTAAATTCAACCATTAAATGTGAATATATAACTTGTCCCTCAATTTAAGCCCCTAAATTAAGCCTTTCCACCCAAGTACTTAGCTAGCAATTGCCAAATAAAAGTGAATAGCAACTAAAATCAAGCACATATCAAAAGTTTTATTCATGTGTTCACATAAATCAGCAGCAAAAGAATAGGCACAGATGGAACAAGCATGTAATAAGAGATTGACTATTTTATTACCAGCAAGGAAATGCAAGAGGAAATTGAGATAACGGAGAATGAGCCAAAGAGAAAGTCAGCTACGATTGCTCCGATGATTGGGAAAAAACTTGAAGAACCATGAACCACATTTGCAATCGGAGCAGCATCAATGCTCTTAACATTGAATTCTTCAGTCAGAAATACAATCAAATTTGAGAGCCATCCTCCGGCTGTAAGTGTCAGGCCTACCAAAGCCCCTGCGCAATATAGAAGTTCATAATCATAACTCGGATACTATGTTCGACAATCACTACACTAGTGCGAGTTAGCAAACTAATAAAATGAAAGAGATGGAGAGAAAGAGAGAGACCAGTAATGAATGGGAAAGTGATCCAACCACCGCGCCTGCGACCGGAATGCAATGATGATGCATGGGCTTCATCATTGTGGGAAAGGGACTCATCCATGTTGGAGGGTCAACTATTTAAGCTAGCCCAAAGTTGTTGATGTGCTTACAACTTGTATGGCATGTTTACGTATCAGTAATGGAGAAAGTAAAGAATCAAAGAATTTAGGAATCGGAGAACTACTGAATCGGTATGGGAAGAATCATTCACATTAAACTGTTTACTAAACATATTGAATTAGCAAAGGAATTGTCAAACAAAGTGGGTAGAATATTTTCAGATTATATTTCATTCTCCAAAATGAGGTATTTATAATAAAAGAATACAAACCCTAGTAGAGTTATACTAGGAAACTAAGATAAAGTCCTAATTACATAATATCTATACAAAAGGAAATAAATAGAATCATAATATATTAGGAAGTAAATCTCCTAATTACACTAGGATCTCGCTAACACTCCCCCTCAAGTTGGAGCAAAGATGTCGCATATGCCTAACTTCTCAAGCTAGTTGAGGAAGTTACTGGTAGAAACAGCTTTTGTAAGGAAATTGGCTAATTGATACTCAGAACTAATGAACGGGAAGGAAACAATCTTCGCATCCAACTTCTCTTTAATGAAATTTCGATCAACCTCCACATGCTTTGTATGGTCATGTTGCACCGGGTTATGTGCAATTGCAATTGCAGCCTTACTGTCACAATATAAATCCATAGGTTTCTTAGGTCCAAAGCCAAGATCTCTTAATAATCTCCTCAACCACAGTAACTCACATACGCCATGGGCCATCCCACGATACTCAGCCTCAGCACTAGATCGAGACACCACCTTTTGTTTCTTGCTCCTCCAAGTAACAAGATTACCACCAACAAACGTAAAATACCCAGACGTAGAACGCCTATCAGTAGCTGAACCTGCCCAACAAGTATCTGTGTATCCTTCCACATCTGTATGACCATACTTGGAAAACATTAACCCCTTGCCAGGAGTTACTTTGAGATATCTCAAAATACGCGTCACAGCTCCCATATGGTCTTCACTAGGCGAGTGCATAAACTGACTCACTACGCATATGTAATGTTAGGACGTGTATGAGCTAAATAAATTAATTTCCCTACAGGCCGTTGATAGCAATCCTTATCAGTAGGAATTTGATCAAGATATAACCCCAACTTGTGATTCTGTTCACTAGGAGTATCAATTGGTTTACAATCCAACATTCCAGTTTCTGCAAGTAAATCCCAAATATACTTCATTTGAGACAAGAAAATACCATGCTTAGATTTGACAACTTCAATCTCGAGAAAATACTTCAAGTCACCTAATGATTTCATCTCAAACTCAGAAGCCAGATATTTATAGAGACTTTGTATTTATGTCTGATCATCTCCAGTTACAATTATATCATCAACATAAAGTATTAAAGCTGTCAATTTACCATTGCGGCGCTTCAGAAACAAAGTATGATCCGAATTACTTTGCACATACCCAAATTTCTTCATAGATGTAGCAAATCTTCCAAACCACGCTCTTGGAGATTGCTTCAATCCATACAAGGACTTCCGCAATCTAAATACAACACCCTCCTTAGAGGTCACATGAATACCAGGAGGAAGATCCATGTAAATCTCTTCCTGGAGGTCACCATGTAGAAATGCATTTTTGACATCAAACTGCAATAAGGGCCAATTGTGGTCAGCAGCAAAGGATAAAAGCACACGCACAGTATTGAGCTTTGCCAATGGAGCAAATGTCTCCAGATAATCCACTCCATATGTTTGAGCATACCCCTTGGCTACCAATCTAGCCTTGTAACGATCAATGGAACCATCAGCCTTATGATTCAAAGTAAACACCCATCTGCATCCAACTGTTTTCTTCCCTTGTGGCAAAGGAACTAGATCCCACGTCTTATTATTGTTTAAGGCATCCATTCCACATTCATGGCATCTGTTCACTTGGGGTTAGATAGAGCATCCTGCAGCTTAGTTGGCACACATACACTAGATAATTGACACAAATATGATTTATATGACTTAGATAAACGATGAGTTGTGACATAATGGCCAATGGGATATTTCGATTTGGCATGTATATCCGAAGAATATTGTACTTTGGGTTTCCCACTAGCAGATCGTGGGGTAATTGATAAGTAGACACAGACAGATCATCTGAAATTAACTCACTTGACTCAGTATCACGATTGGACTGGGGCAATGGCAAGGCAAATGGGAGTATTGTATCTAACTCGTATTTGCTGGAAACACACGGAATAGCATCAGTTGACCCAGGCAACCGGTTGCACCCATCTGGGCGACCGGTCGTTTCCAACCAAAGTGTATCCGGATCAGCGTCATGAGACCGGTCGCTATCTTCTGGGCGACCGATTGTTTCCAGACATAGTGTATTATTGTTAGGCATCGGGTCACGCGACCAGTTGTGCCCATCTGGGTGACCGATCGTTTCTAGGCAGAGTGCTTCCTCTTCTGCTCCAGACCTGTGCGACCGGTCGCTATCTACTGGGCGACCGATTGTTTTCTCTCCGAGATCATCATTTGTATCATCCTCACCCACATCTCTAAGTTCAAGATCCTGCAATCCGATACTTTCCAATTTACTCCCTTTCTCCCCCTGAATTGGAGAGGAGGGAGAAACATAGTACGATACCTCTTCATGAAAAGTCACATCCAAAGTAACATGCACCTTCTGAGTAGGAGGATGATAGCATTTATAACCCTTTTGAGTAGTAGAATAACCAATGAAGACACAGCAGAGAGCGCATGGATCCAGTTTACTCCGTTGATGAGAGTAGACATGAACGTAGGCAACACATCCAAACACCTTCGGAGGCAACTTAGAGATAGAAACTGGAGAAGTATGGGCATACAATACATCGAGTGGAGTCTTGAAATCAAGAACCCGACTAGTAGTACGGTTAATCAGATAGGTTGCGGCCAAAACACCATGGCCCTGAAGATGATAGGAAACAGACATGTCCAATAGAAAGGATTGGGCAACTTCAAGTAAGTGACGATTCTTGCGTTCAGACACACCATTCTGCTGAGGAGTGAATGGAGTAGTAGTTTGGTGGATAATGCCTTGATTACGAAAAAGATGGGTCAAGGGATTATTCACATATTCACCTCCGTTATTAGTTCGAAACACTTTGACTCGATCATGAAACTGAGTAGACACCATGGCACAAAATTCAAGAAGAATAGAAGCAACATCATGTTTATTCTTCATCAAAAACACCCATGTTAGGCGAGTGCAGTCATTAATAAAAGTAACAAACCAACGAAAACCATTAGAAGTCACACGAGCAGGTCCCCATACATCCGGATGTACTAAATCAAAAGGTTTTGCAGTTTTACTGTCACTCAAAGGAAACACAATGCGATGGCTCTTGGCCAAAATACATGTCTCACACTTAAAACTGGACTTATTACAAGAGCGGAATAAATATGGAAACAGACGCTTAAGGTAGCCGAATGACGGGTGTCCCAAGTGACGATGCCATAACCAAATTTGTTGTTTGTCCTTGACACTGCAACTTTGAACAGTATGAACGACACGATCACGAACTGGTGCAGAAAGCAATATCAAATAATATAACCCTCTGCAATATCAAATAATATAACCCCTTATCCGTTTACTATGCTCAATCGTCTTGCAAGTTTTGAGATCCTGAAAAGAGCAATGTGTATGATAGAAAGTAGCAGAAGCATTAAGTGTATCAAGTAATCGGCCAACAAACAACAAGTTACAATGGATATTGGGAATGAGTAACGCATGAGACAATGACAAAGTAGGAGTGAGAGAGATTGTGCCCTTACTAGTAATTGGAAAGAGCAAACCATTAGCACTAGTTATGTATGGGTCACGGGTGTTATTAGATAACTCATCAAAAAATGTAGCATCATAAGTCATATAATCAGAAGCACCAGTATCAATTATCCAAGTATTGGAGCCAGTACCTGGAATACAGTCTGAACCACATAAATTTCCAAAAGCAGTAGCAACAGCACCAACAAAGGAGTTATCACCCATGATTGTAGCAGAAATTCAACAGATCACAGCAGAGTGTACAATGGAACACAATAGAGACACAAATACAGCAGATGCACGAAGACAGGCAAGAAGACAATAGAGGTATGAACACAGCAGAGTGCACAGCGGAACATAGCAAAGGCGCAAATATGGCAGATGCACGAAGACAGGAATGGCACTAACATGACAACACAACTCACAAACCCAGAGGGGGGCACACACGGCACAGGTAGAGAAAAAATATGGGGCTAGAGTACGGGTGGGTACAACACACAGGTCACTAGAAAAGTTTGCTTTGATACCATGTCAAACAAAGTGGGTAGAATATTTTCATATTATATTTCATTCTCCAAAGGAGGTATTTATAATACAAGAGTACAAACCCTAGTAGGGTTATACTAGGAAACTAAGATAAAGTCATAATTACATAATATCTATACAAAAGGAAATAAATAGAATCATAATATATTAGCAAGTAAATCTCCTAATTACACTAGGATCTCGCTAATAGGAATGAGGTTGATTCCCATTGTTATTGTTTACTAATTTGCATAATTAGAATCCAAATTAATTTGATTACTAAAATGTATTGCATATTTTCACCACAGCACATATATAATTCTCAAAGGCTAACGAGACCAAACTAATCCTACAGCAAACTAATAAGGTGGTGTAAACATGAGAAATCAATATGCTGAACAAGATGAACAGTAAGAGCTTAGTTCAATGATAATGTTAATAACACCTTTGTCCAGTGCCAATTTCAAACAAAAAAAATAAACTCCAATAAATATATATCTTTCACCTACGTAACTAGTAAACAATCAAATAATAATAACCATACATAATTTTCATACTACCAAAAAAGAGATATATAATCTCCACAAAAGTTTTTATCCATAGCACAAGGCGTTGCTACTGCTTCTAGAAGGTTGTGTCTGCAATGCTAAGCTGAAAAAGAAGTTGGGGCGTCTTGGAACTTCTTGGCGTGAATTTTTATTTTGTAAGGGTTTGGGGTGTTTTAGAATTATTGTAAAGTGGTAAGGATATTTTTGGAAGTTAAAAAGAGAAAACAGGAATGGGAATCGTATCGACTACTCCCCCCTAGTTGATCTGATACCTAGTTTTGAGAGGATGTGATTACGGATTTTGAGGTGGGGCCCACTTATTTTTTCATTCCTGATTGCAAGTAAACGCAGGGGAAGTCAGGAATGAAAATCATTCCCTTTCCTCTCATACCCATTACTAATACGTAAACATGCCTGTAATGTGATATTCAACATGAACCCGTTGCACGGGTTCAGTGGCGGATCCAAGAATTTTTCAGGGGAGGTGCAAGATTTAAAAGGCTAAAAATTCGCAAAGGACTGAAGCAAGGTGGTTCAAGTCTAATATCCATGCAGTGTGTTAAAAAAAAGGCTAAAAATTCAAAAATGAATGTAGACAACCAAATGCCCTTAGAATTTAAACAATACTAATGTCATTCATAATTAAAACAAATAAGAATTTTACGTGTATTACTAATTGATTATAGTCTGTATGAAATATCAATTAATATGAACAGAATCGATGTTAGTGACACAATTAGTTTACCAAAATTCATATCAAATATGAACAAAATCCATGTCAATTACATAATTAATCTAACAAAAGTCAATACCAATTAATCTAACCAAAATTAATACCAATTAATCCAACCAAAAGCACATGTGATTTGGAAGTCATAGATAAAAGTACACGTGATTAAAAGTTCGGGGTAATTTTTGGTGAATTTTTTTGGCACACATATGAGTTTTTAATGAATTTTTTAAGTTAGGCCAATTAGAAATGGACATGTGTCAGCTTGCTATTGGACCATTTAAAAAAGAATCAAAAGTGAGAAGCGCGCGGTGTCTTTCTTCTTCCTCGAAGAGCCTCTGCAACTCAACTTTAATTCTAGAAAAACTTCGAAAATTCATAACCTTGGTTGTGGAGCTCCGATTGATGAACCGTTTTCTCCTACATGCTCGTGAGATCGAGCCCAACAATCTAAGGTAAATATTCAAAGTCTCACACAGCAGCAAACAAAACAACGTCTTTGAGGCATTTAGTCGAACAATTGGTGGGCACTAGCGAAGGGGCGCAAATTCCGACATCCCCAAGGAATTCCGGAGAGGAGAGGTACAGCTGCACCTTTTTGAGCCTTTGTGGATCCGCCAGTGCATGGGTTAATATATATTTGAGAATCCTTCAATTCTACACAACCCAGAAAACACGTTTGCAGTATATTTGCTATTATATTGTTAAATTAACAGTCCTTCATGACGTTATTATTATATGTATTTCATTAAGAAAGTTCTGTTACTTAACAAAACTTTTTTCATTCAAATTACCAGTACCCATTTAATAGGCTAACAAAAATGCTAGTTATACTACATTGTATACCACTTCTCTAATAAAGGTGAACCCCATTGTATTGGTGTGGTACACAATATGATATGCCAAGCAAGCATTGCTCTTGTTTAGGTTTGAATATCCCCCAAATGTACCCCACATTCAATTATCTTACGCCCTTGTTGATTTTTAATTATTTTAGGTTCCCTAGCTATTTATAGAAATCACTACTAGAAAAAGAGGCAAAAGCCACAGTTACAACGTCAAGGTTTTAACTAAGGCATGACAAGCTTTACTTCTTCCAATACAACTTCTTAATTCCATATGCATTTCTTAGGATATCGTGTATTGCAACTAGGTCTTTTGCATTCAATTTTGTATTTTCTGTAAGACATGTGGACTAGTTATCATGTGGCGGTGTTTCATATTACTTGAAAATAATTTTTGATAGAGAATGTATAGGAATCTCTTTCAAGAAAATAAATAGGAGCAATACATAGACTAGCTAGGTATGATATGATTTGTGAGTGTTTAATTGTTTGATATGAGGGGTACTCCTTAATTTCATTTAAGGCCTTCTTTTAGCGGATATTATTGATCGTGATCAAGTTCATTTTCGCTTGTTGTAGTTTCTATTTCAAAGCAATAGGCTCAGTTTGGGGTTGCAGTGCTTTCAAAAGAAGCAGCTTATTTTAAAATTTTTGAACCCAAAGCTGTTTGGTTAAACAAGACAAAGCTGCTTTTTTTAAATAAATAAAAAATAGGGTCATTGGCGGCAGATTTTGGAAGCAGCTGAGAGCCAAGGGAGATGTCAAATACCAAACATCAAATTTAAATTTGATGGCTGATGAGGCAATTTGACATCTTACACAGCTTTACACTCCACCTGATATGTCAAATTAAATTATTATTTTATTACATTTTAGTGTTGATTCATTTTTAATTAAAAAGAAAAGAAAAGAAAAAATAATAAAATATTCATTTGACATCTTGCTTTTGGGATGTCAAAAATAACATCTCAACCTCCAGCCTTCATTCCACATCAGCTTTGACATATTGGTTGGAGTGATGTGAGATGTTATTTCTAGTTGTTAAATATCTGTGTGACACATTTGACACATCGGTTGGAGATGCTCTCAGGGGTGCTTTTAAAAGCTGCTATGGATGGAAGCATGCGGAGGTTTTAATGAATATTTTGATACCCATATTATCCTCATTTGTTTTCGAAAATGACGCGATTTACCCTTATCATTTTTCACGAACAGAATTGGAACTCCCTCACCCGTTCAGAACAAACACCTACCCAGCCCCACCAACACCACAAACTCACCCATCTCGCCATAACCTCCCCCGTGAGATGCAGATTTAAGAAATTGAAATTTCTGTGTTGAAATGAAATAAAATTGTTCATATTATGGGATGTGGCTATGTTTATGTCAGGAATTTTGGATTGGGTAGGAGAGAGAGAGAGAGAGAGAGAGAGAGAGAGAGAGAGAGAGAGAGAGAGAGAGGGGGGGGGGGAGGGTGGTGGCGTGGTGGTGGTTTTCATGTGGGCCTGGCGCGGGGAAGAGGGTGGGGTGGGGGAGGGATGTAAAACTGGCCTTTGCTGTGGCGTGAGAGAGAGAGAGAGAGAGAGAGAGAGAGAGAGAGAGAGAGAGAGAGAGAGAGAGGGATGTTCTAGTGCCCTACGTTGCTGGAGCTGGATGGGAGAGTTGTTTTTATTTTTATTTTTTTGTTCTTTAAGATTTGTTTATTTGGGAAGGAAGAAGAAAAGAGAGGAGAAGAGGAAGAAACAAAGAAAAATGAGAAAAATGTGAAAAAGGAAGGGGGTGTTGGCTGAAAGCAATTGCTTTCGAGTTTTTATTTTATTTAAAATTTTAAATTTTTATATATATGCACATTAATTAATTTATTTGTTAACTTAAATTATACATTTTTTATTTTATAATGAAAATTTTAGTTTTTAAAAAAACTTTCAACATCGTACCTTTTTTTTGTCATTATACACTGTTACATCACTTTTACAAAAAAAATTTACCAAACCCTTTTACATTGCTTTTCATACTCACAACACTTTTACAAATATAGATTACCCAACACTTAGCTACTTCACTTCACATCTGTTTATTCTCACAGCACAGCAAAAGCAGCTTTTTTTACAAGCACAACAATACCAAACTAAGCCTTAGAGTACTCTTAACTACCCACTAACAACACATCACTTCTTGCTATCAAGGCCAGAATTACCATCTACACCCTTTACATTTTGATACTTGCACACAATAAATACTAACCAAAATTTAGAACCCCCTTATGTAGAACATCCCGTAGGTTTAGAGTAAACATTTGAGCAATAGAACAGAGAAGAAATAAGGGATCGAGGAGAAGAATTAGAGATTGAAGAGACGAAGGGAAAGGGAAGGAATCAGAGAGTTTAAAGTAAAAAAATTTATCATTAATCAAGTCTGCCTTAAAAGTTTACAAACAACTCTATTTATATAGGCAAAACCCTTTTTAGTCTAGGAAAAGGAAAAGTAAAGTTTAAGAAATAGGAAAGCAAATTAACTAATACGAGATCCTTTAACAAGAAGGAATCTTTAAGAATTAGGGAAACAAATTAACTAATAAGAGATCCTTTACCAAGAAGGAATCTTTAAGAATTAGGAAAACTAATCCAAGTAAAATTAGGAAAACTAATAATATGCATTCTGCATCATTCTCCCCCACCGAAAAAGAACGCGACATCGGCAAGTAAACGAAGATTAAGGATGATGGCGACGTTTGTAAGTATGGATGATGGGATGATAGGAAGCAGCCAAATCAAGATCATGAAGAGCATCTTGATAACTGTGCAGAAGAGTGGAATCCAACTGGCGAAATTCAGCTTCTGTAATCCAAGTATCCTCAGTAGCAGGCCTTCCAACCCAACGAACCAGATAACGGGTAGAATCTCCAATAGACGAGGCCACAACTTCATGATCTAAGATGTCCTCAATCTGATCTGTAAGGGCAGAACTAGTAGAAGGACTACGCAGCACCGGAGGAGGAATGAAACCTGTAATATTATTTATGGTGCAGCTATCAACACACCTTCGCCAGGAACCATCCTCTTTGGGGGTGAGGAGAACTAGAACAGCACAAGGGTTTAAACTATGACGAATAAAGAAATTATCCAGCAACACCTGAATTTGTCGATTCAATTCCACTCGCTCAGACGGATTCATACAATAATGGGGAAGATTAGGAATTTGCGAACCAGGAATAAGGTCAATGGCATGCTTTATCTTTCTCGCTGGAGGTAGTTCATCTGGTAAGTCATCATGTATGATATTAAATAATTCAGGGAGGAACTGATGTATGGGTTTTGCAAGTGGTGTGTGGTTGCTGTCAGATGCCGGTTTAAGCAATAGAGCAAAGGACACACCAGTGTCTTGCAGTTCGTGTGCAAAGCCTACATATGATAAACTACTCAATCGATGCTCTGAAGCCTTCTCTTTAAGTAACAGAGTTGGTTGAACATCCTTAGTTGGTTTGATGGCCAGATTGGAAGGCGTTAGCGTTATGTTCTTTCCTTCATGTTGAAAAGTATATGTGTTTTCTCTGGCGCAACTTTTCACACAACGGTCGTAAAGCCATAGTCGGCCTAGTAGCACATGTGCGACACTCATGGGTAGGATATCACAATAAAGTCGCTCGTGACAAGGACCCAATTGAAGAGGAACAAGACATCTTTCAGTAACAGGTAACCTGGTTTTATCTACCCAGCCAACATGAAAAGGATGGAGATGTGGCTCGGCCTGAAAGTGAAGGCGGTCGACAGCAGCTTTAGAGATAACATTCAATATACTTCCCCCCGTCAATAACTAGTTGGCATCTATTGGTACTGCAAGGGACATAGGTTTGAAACATACTTGTGCGTTTCCATGAATCATTAGGTGGAGGTGTAGATGCTGAATAAATACAACGCATAACACTCACTTGGTGAAACGCCTCCTCACAGCGATTATCAAGTTCTGAATCATAAATAGGTTCAAGGGGCTCCACATACACGTCCACACAAGAGTCTTCATTGAGGGAGCCAATGGTTAAAGTTCGATGCAGACAACGGGAGACGATATGGCCCTTAGCATGGCAACGATAGCATTCGATGTGAGCAGCTGTGGATGGGGCTAGTCCTTTTTCTGTTGTGGGTACCATAGGAGCAGATGGACCGGCAACGCCATATGTGGAGCTAGGAGTACTACGATTTGGAGTAAGAGTGGAAGAGAGTCCGGAATACCAAGTATATCTACGTTGTGGGGGCAAAAAAGTTTCAGCTTCCAGTGCGTGGCAATATGCATCTTCCAATATATGCGGACGGAATCGACGGACTTCACGCTTGATATCGTCACGAAGACCATGGATAAAGAGAGACATAGTGATGTCAGGTTCTTCACGAATCCCTGCACGTATCTTGTGTTTAATAAAACGAGCGTGGAATTCAATAACAGTCAAACTTTCTTGTGAAAGGGTCCATAATTGATCATACAATTGATGGCGATAAAAGGTGGGAATATATTGTTCGTGAAACTTTAATTTCATGTTGTCCCATAGAGTCAGAGGCGGCTGTCCAAATTGATATATTTGCTCATCCACCGAATTCCAATATTCTCTATCGGCTCCCTATAACGTCATCTTACTAATGCGAAGTTTATGAGCATCCGTCAAGTTGTACCAAGCGAAATAATCTTCCATGGATTGAACCCAATCAAGAAACATCGTAGGATCCTCATGACCATCAAAAGTAAGAGTGGTAGGCTTGATGTGGCGGATGACATCGTTGTCAAAATGGCAAGGGGGATGAGTGCCATGATCATGTGGAACTGGTGGCAGGGTAGGAACTTGAGTAGTCACTGGAGAAGGGCCCGTTGTGTGTTGGGTATAATAGGGTGGTGGCAGAGACCCAAAAGAAAAAGGGGCCTCCGATTGAGCCTTGGGCTCATCAAGCGAGAGCCCAGTGGAGCTATGCAGCATGCCGTATGGCACAGCCTTGAGTTTTTGATCCACCGGTGGATTGGGCAGAATGCCACTTTTCGGTGGTGGCGTTGAGGAACTCGATAGCACCACAGAGGTAGAAGAAGGTTTAGCATGTCTAGCCCGAAAGTGATTGATAAGCAACTGAACGGAGTCTTGGAGTTTGATGATGGCAAGGTTCATCGGCGCACAATGTGTGTGTCCGTTGGCACACAATGTGTGTGAGCCTGTACCAACTCGTCTTTAAGGTCAACACGATGTGTGTGAGCCTGTACCAACTCGTCTTTGAGGTCAACGCTGAGTTTGGAGAGTTGGGTTTCCATGCCAGCGATATCGTCAGAAACTTTGTCTTGGAACGCATGAAATTGTTCTACAAGGCTGGCCACGGTTTGGGGTGCCATGGTAGAGAGCAAACGAAACGTAAGTGAAGGTAGGCTCTGATTACCAATTGATGTAGAACAGCCCGTAGGTTTAGAGTAAACACTTGAGCAATAGAACAGAGAAGAAATAAGGGATCAGGGAGAAGAATTAGAGATTGAAGAGACGAAGGGAAAGGGAAGGAATCAGAGAGTTTAAAGTAAAGAAATTTATCATTAATCAAGTCTGCCTTAAAAGATTACAAACAACTCTATTTATAGAGGCAAAATCCTTTTTAGTCTAGGAAAAGGAAAAGTAAACTTTAAGAAATAGGAAAGCAAATTAACTAATAAGAGATCCTTTAACAAGAAGAAATCTTTAAGAATTAGGAAAACAAATTAACTAATAAGAGATCCTTTACCAAGAAGGAATCTTTAAGAATTAGGAAAACTAATCCAAGTAGAATTAGGAAAACTAATAATATGCATTCTACATCACCCCACCACAACTAACATCCAATACACATTTTCTGGCTGCCCATTGTTTATATTGTCTGGCAGCCATCTTGTAACCTTTTGAATCGGATTAATCACACCTGTGCCTAAATAAAACGAAATCCCAAGGATCAACGCGATCATGGCAGTAGATGTGCTTCGGAATGACACCGGAAATTCTTGATAGTACAATGCAACTTGTCCCAGAAAATGAATGCCTCTACAATGCCCATCAAAACTAACTATGGGAAGAGCCATAAAACAAACATGGGGACTATAGCACCAGGCTGGTCTTGGAGGTCGTGGGTTTTTGCTATCTTAAGCTGTTTCGACTCCACTAGTGCTGAAACAGCGATGCCAAGAACATTTTAACACGTGGCCTAATCCTATGCGTTGGAGGGATGTTGGGAACTGACCAGTCAACTTCTGCCGCATGGGACACAAGAACCTGTCGATAAGGGTGAGAGAGACGGCAGTGGAGATTAGGACAATGACTAATATAGACCCTGCTGGGATTTTAAAATGAGGTCCAATCTGACGGTCCATGGTGACAGCCTGCAAGATTGTTAAGCTGTATTGGACTGCTATTGGGGTACCTAGGACCTAAGAAAATACTTGCTGACCATAATGGCAAAATTCTTAAGAGGGTCTTGAAATCTTCTACTTTTTGCACTGTGCATAGTCTCCATGGTTTTCCAATTGAACCATCTGGCTAAATGTCCACAAATGCATATTAATTTCACAGTGATTTTTTTATCAAAGGCAACAAAGCAGGATCTACTTCATCCTTCGACAGTAAATTAACTATCAACTCCGTTGTTGATACATCTGCAGAAAAACCCTTCTCTACCATTGTTCGAATAAGTACCATCGCCCTTGATGTCTGTTTATTATGGATGAACCCTCGGATAATTGTGTTATAGGTGCAACCATCAGGAGAACAGCCTTTCTCTACCATTTGGATAAGAAACTTTTCTGCTTCACTTGTTACGCCCGCAATACAGAGTCCATTAATCATTATAGTGTATGTCCTCACATCAGGTCGAAGTCCTTTTGATGATAAACCACAAAAGAGATCCCTTGCAGATTCAATTTTTCCAGCTATGCACAAACCTTCAATAAGAATATTGTAAATCACAATATCAATATCCAACTTCTTCGCTTCCATCTCTCCAAACAATTGCATTGCCCTAGAAAGTTGTCGGTTTGTACACAGGCCATCCAGTAAAATAGAATAAGTTCGAACATTTGGAAGTTGGCCACAAGCTTGCATCTCAGAGAACAACTTTTGTGTATCCTGTATTCTACCTGCTTTGCCAAAACCATCCAGAAGAGTGTTATAGGTAACGGTATTTGCAACTAGTCCCCTATGAGACATATCCAGAAAAAGCATCATGGCCTCATCTATTTTTTTAAGCTTACAATATCCATTTATCAACGTGTTGTAACAAACAACATTAACCATCGAGCCCTTGCTAAGCATTAGTTCAAAAACATTTTGTGCCTTGCCTATTTCTCCTCGCAAACAGTAACCATCCATGAGTGAAGTGTACGTAACTGTATCAGGATCAATATCTCTTTGAATCATCATCTCAACCACGCCTTCTGCTTCCACAACCATTCCCTCCTTACAAAGTGTGTCTACCAAGACGCTGAACGTGAACACATCTGGAAAGATATTTTTACTCACCATTTCATTCAACAACCTTGTAGCTTCTTTCCACTCGCCTAATTTGCAAACTCCATTCATCAAGGATGTATAGGTAATGACATTTGGGGAAATACCCTTGCACATCATTTCTGAGAAGAGGTTTAATGCATCATCAACTAGTGTATCCTTACAAAGACTGTCGATGATTGTGTTATAGACTACTAGGTCAGGCTTGCAAACCGCTTCCTCCATCTTCCTAAGCAATTGAATAGCTGCACGGTTGTCACCCCTCATGCAAAAGCCCTTTACTAGTGTGCCATAAGTAACCACATCAGGCTGACAATTACCTCCCCTCATCATCTTGTCGAAAAGGGTTGCCACCTCCGCCACTCTATTC
This sequence comes from Prunus persica, assembly GCF_000346465.2. NCBI lineage: Eukaryota > Viridiplantae > Streptophyta > Magnoliopsida > Rosales > Rosaceae > Prunus > Prunus persica. The sequence goes on along the minus strand of NC_034011.1, from coordinate 14,569,852 downwards.
TCAAGAAGAAAGCCGTTGATCAGAGTGTTGAAGGTAAAGACATTTGGTTCAAGACCAAGTTTGAAGAATTTTCCCAATACAGATAAACTAAACCCCATTTGGTTTAGATGACAATAACAATTTATGAGAATGGTTAGGGTATAAACATCATGTCCAATTCTCGACATACCCATTTGGTTATACAACGAGATGACGGCCGAGTAATGTTTCAATTTTGTAACTTGACCCAATATTTGATTGAAACGAACAACTGAAGGCCGAGGATGCATTTGGAGCATTCTATCAAACATATTGAAAGCATCCTCAACATTTGTGATTTTGGGTGAGTCTCTCACTGGCTGGTCTAGTTGGGTTCTTGTAGATTTGATTGGTTTCGAAGGTTGAGAGTGAAAGAAAGCAAAGTAATTGTTGTCGAAAACAACAAGAGTGGAGTTAGAGTGAAGACAAGGCATACCTCCTCTCCATCTCCGACTACTGCAATAAAAAGAAGCAGCAGCTATATTCCGCATCATCATCTTCAGCATCTCAGTGAGTCAGTGAGTCTCAGCCAACCTTCAACATTTGGGAAGCGAGACCAAATCTCGAAAGGGAGCGGCGGAGCTCTCAAGTGCGTGGATGATGATCCAGTCGACAAAAACTTTGTTTCGATGAGTTTCGAATTAGATTTCCTTTGTAATTGCATTTAGGCAACAACTTCGAGAACAATGCTATGTCGGGAAAGGGTTGGGCTTTTCTTCTGTTTTTTTTCCGTCATTTTTACAAAAAAAAATTATTTCAGTGGGTTAATTGTTACCCAAAAAAAAAAAAACCAACAAAGTTGAGCAATTCTTAAGCTACTGTCCTTGTCTCTCCTCTCACATTTTGAGTTTTGGATACTGTTTTGCTATCTTCTATATTATTGTAGGGTGCTTTTATTTTATAGAGCATATGCTCTAACAAAAAAAATAAATATATTTTCATGTATTATAACATCTATAACTATACTTTCTATTTTTTAGTTAAAATTTAGCTCAGAAATTAGAAAGCTATGTTTTCTCATCAATGCTAGCTAATACTAACTACCTGACACCTACAAGTATATTATATTTTTCCTCATCAGTACTTAATAATATTTTAATTATACGGAGAGGAGAGTATATCCACTCTAACTAACTTGACTAAGCATATATTTGCAAGCAACATTGTCTTTTATGTGTGCATTATGAATAAAATATAAATTACTACAAAAGGTTAACGGGTGATTTGCGTCCTGAACTTTTACCTAGCTTTCGATTCACCTCTATTCTTTTTTTCTTTTCTTTTTTTTATAAAATTAAGGATATGAACTTCTTCTTTTTTTTGCCAAATTTGAGAGCCACCCTCCAGTTGCAAGTGTCAAGCCCAAAGCCCCTACATACTCAACATAGAAGATCACCTTATTAATTAATACTCAAATATATATAAATGCACCAAAGTTAGTTTGTGTTTATGAGATAGAGATAGAGAACAGTGATGAAAGCGAAGGTGATCCAACCACCGCATCTTCTATCGGGATCTGATGACGTGTGGGATTCATGATCATGGTGGGAGAGGGAGCCATCCATGTTGGAAGGTCAACTGATAATGAAGCTCAGGGGTGCAGCATATACTTGTAGACTTGTGGTAGTAGTGTCAGTTTCAACAAGAAATGCGAACCCAATATGTCAATATATATTCTGAGGGTCCTAATGAAGTCTTCTACATAAACCTAATGTTTTAAAAAGTGACATCAATTCTAAAGTAGCCTTATATAGCACCGTTGCGTGATCTCACTAATCTAGTTAGACGTACTTTATTTATTGATATTATACCTTAAAATATAAACTCCTCATTAATTCATATTGTAACATGTGAGTTAGTAACACCGGCCATCTTAGAAACAATTTTTTTGCATTTGGGATAAGAGGCCCAATAACAAACAGAGTAACCGAACATACAAAATATTGACCACCATTTGTGACCAAGTACAAACTCAAAATTGCATATCTATGGTATATATATGCACTACGTCTATGCTATTATACAATGGGGACATTTTCCTTTCCTGGATTTCTTCTTTTCATATACATCTCTTCTACTTTTATCAATGTTTAATTCATTAAAACCGTTGTGTCACTTGGCACAACTTTCTTCCTTTGGAAAAAGTATACCCGCTTAATAAATTTATTTGTTTATTTGAACTATTTCTATTTTTATGAAAATTTATTTTCATGTCATCACATCAATAGTGTCTAAAATCTGAAAAACTATTGTCAAAAGTTGTAGTATTATTAATATCAAATAAACTATTGTCATAAATTTATTAATGCAAATGATTAAGCAAGATTGTCTTCTGTGTGTTGACTACGAATAGAATATATTCATTTCAACATCTCACAAGCACAACTGCCAAATACTATTGATTGCCTTTTAAGAACAGAAAAAGAAAGCAAAGTAATCTACAACAAACAATAAAAAAGCAAAAGCCCAAAAGGTTGGATAAGCCTAAGTTATGTTTTTCTTACAACTAGCCTCTCTACACGCGCTTCCGCGCTTGCGAGAGGTTTTTTTAATAAAATAAGTAAATTTATTTTAGAATTAAAAAAGATAATGGGTATTTGTGTTCCATAAAAATAGGATCCATTATCTGCTTTTTCTTTTTCTTTTAATTTTTTTAAATATGAAAAAGTGTGAATTTACCATATTATCCTCATTTAATTAATAATTTGAATTCTTAATGTTTGCATTAACCAAGGATATTTTATGGTATTTTGAATGTTTCACCATTCTCTGTCTTTTGCTTTATATATATAGATTATACGTACTTACGTAGAAGATGAATTATTATAGGCACTTAATTGGCATGAGTACATTATAGGGGTGGGCACGGTTTGGTTTGGACCGATTTTTGCCTCAAATTACAACCGATCCGGTACTATTCATCGGGTTTGGTTCGGTTCGGTTTTAATAAAAAAAATTCAAAAACTGTCCAGTTCGGTTTGAAACGGTTTCGGTCCGGTTCCAGTTCCTGTTTGGTTTTGAACCGGATTATAAAAATTATTTTTTAATACAATTCTCAACTGAAATATTATTTTTTACTTAAAAATTAACAAATTATTCAATTTCATATAAAAAATAAATATTAAAGTGAGAAAAGAGAGATATTTTGACATTGAACTTGGATAAATATTAGGTTTTTTTAGTGAAATTAAAAATATAGCATTAAATATAAATATATATTGAAATTATATATTTTTTTAGTTTCACCGGTTCGGTTCGGCCCGGTTCGATTTTTGAAGACATGGAACCGAATCCGAAACCGGTCCAAACTGGTCCGGTTCAGTTTTTGACCGGTTTTTGACTTTTTGGTCAACTCGGTTTTTTTCCGGTTTGGTTTGGTACGGTTCGGCTCGGATTTCCGGTTCGCCGGTTTGAGTGCCCACCCCTAGTACATTATATAAATAACTTCAGCGCCTGAAAATCTAGAGAGTACCAGATTTTCATGCTGAGAGGGACTAAAGGTCTTTCGTACTGGAGATGAGCATATTCAGTCACTTCAGTAGTCCATTGTCACGAATGAGAATAGCAAAATTCCCATCTGCATTGCAAACAACTCAAGCACTTAACACCCTGTCAAATACGTTTACTACTTCATAATGGAAATCAAGTACTAAGACAATGATATGTTTATGGAAGCGGAATCCGTAATCAAATGCATCTACAACAATGACATGTTTATTAATCCATAATCGGAATCAAGCACACTAAGACTTTAAGCACCAAGCATACTAAGGTCAATCCCAATGGTTGGGGCGCTAAAAAAGCTTGATAAAGCCCTATTTAGAGCTCTCATGGAATCTTTGGAGCTCTAAAAGCATCACTCCCACAACAAGAGTGCTCTATATCCGGATATACGTGCTTTTTTTTTCTTTTCTTTTTTGCATTAATGTATATATTATGATATGTGTAGGGGCTTTTTTGTTCCAACAACTACAAATAGCCTTAGGCTGCTATAAAGAGCAAATGGGTGGAGTTGACCCTATGTCTGAGTTCAAGAATCAGGCCCCAAGAGTGCTTCAAAAGGTTAGTGGAGCCTTAGGAAGCACTTTAGTTTCTTTCACTAACAAAACAAATAGCTGCTTACAAATCAATATTTTGGCTTGGCTTGAGAAGCTTGTGGCATGGGAGCTGAGCATTCATGAGTTTAGCATGAGAGAGAGAGAGAGAGAGAGAGAGAGAGAGAGAGAGAGAGAGCTTGTATTTATTATGAGAGACAGAGGTTAGTGGCACGGGGAGAGGGAAATTTGGGAAGATTTGTTGAGGGAAGAGAGGAAGAGATGAGGGTGAAAGGATTGGTAGCTTGAGTAAATTTCTAGTCACTTGACAAAAGCTTCGTGGCACTCTTGGATGGTTTGCCAGAAGAGAAAAAGGGGAGAAGATGGGAGAACAAGGCTTGAAATCGAAGGTTCCAGCAGTGAGTGAGGATGCTTGCTCGCTCTGGATGTGATGTTTTGCTAGGTAGGAGATGCCCTTTTTTATAGGTGCTGGAAGCTCCTTCTTCCCAAGAAACCCTAGCCGATTCTCTCTAAATTTGCCACATCTTCTCCTTCATTTCCCTTCTCTTCCTTTGATTCAACCCCTTTTCATGAAATTTCCTTAATCCAAACATACTGGGATAAGATTTTTTTGAGCTCTAGAGTCTTTCTGCAGCTGTCTCTGTGGCACCTTCCTATCTCTGGCAACGCTCTCTCCTTATTTCCTTCCTTATTTTCTGGCAAGAGTTGGCAAGGGAAAGAAGTGGGTAAATGTGCTGGTCTGAAGGGTGTTTTATTCCCGACAGCTTGTACACATAAATATCCCCTTGTTTTAACAATGATTTGTCTTGGATTAGGCTTTAGTCATGTGCTGGAGGTTTCCTGAGATATTTTTAGGATATTGGATATTTTATAAGATGCTGGGCTGGGTTATTTTCTAAGGTGTTGGGTAGTTGGTGTTTTATTTACAGCGGCCTGTAAGTTTGCCTTGGTTTCATCAAGCTGCTAGAAACAACCTATCTGCATGGATTTGCTTTGGTTTTGACAAGGTGCTGGATATTTTGACTGATGTGGGATATTTCCAAGTATTGTAGGCCATTGAATATTTTCCTAAGGTATTGAGTTTTCTCTTTCATGCTTACTCACATGTTTGGGCTCAAGAAATAGGCTTGAGTTTTGGTGCTCCCAACTAGCCCCAAACTTCCACTCCTTGGACCATCAATGGGTCTCGTGAATACTCGTAACCCTCCATACCACAACCTGCTCAACAAGCCCCAGACATTCACGTGGCTTGGGTCCACTTAAGCTTGTAGCGTGACTTGGTGCCAAGATAAGGGTTTTTCGCTTGGCGTTGCGTGTTATTTGGCGTGCTTGTGCTCGAGATTTGCCATATTGTAATGGGCTATGGTCGGGCCAAATGGCACTCGACGGGATAATAAGTGCGGGTTCATAGAGCCAATACATTTTTACTAGCTTGTTACAACATTTCTACGTAGCGGGTTACGTATTTGCTTGGTGTGGCATGTAGACCATAACTTGTGCAAGCGTACACGACAAACTCTTGCGTATCCCAGTCGGAATTCTTCCCCAGTTAAGTGTTGTACTGGGCTAGAAATATATTTAGACTCAGCCTTGGATTTTTAAGGCCTCAACAATATGTTAGTAACTATGAACATAAATCTGGGTATAGCTCCAGTTGGGCTCAACCATTTAAAGCCACAAAAATTGAACCATTGGGGATGCCCTTTTTCCCTTCGTTGCTATATATTGCAGCCCAATGCAATGGTGGTGCAGACCCCTTTTAGAGTCCCCATTGGAGATGGCCTTGGGTGGTATTCGAAACGTACAAATATAGGCGTTTACAAACACACGAGTTTTACACTGTATGGATGGAAATATGAACAGAGAGCATAGAAAACTAGCTGCATATTAAAGCATTTCTTTTTCTTTTTGATAGGTAATATATAATATAGTTCACTATCTTCAAAAATCACTTTGCATAAACTCACCCTTCCCTTCAATCCCGATCCTGGCATTGGGGCAAGTATTTTCCATCATGGCTAATTAATTCCCACCAACCAAGCAAGAAACGAAAGAGTTTTAACTTAGAAAAATAGTTTAGTTAACATAAAGATTAATTGGTACCCAACACAAGTTCAATCCTCTCCAGAACATCGATGAATTGCCAAAGTGATAGCTAGGAATACAAAGTAAATAAATTATCATAGATAAAGGGAAAAATTCAAATCTAAAATATAGGCCGGGCAATGCATACATATCTGATTAAGAATTTAAAGCCATTGACTATATATTCATACAATCCCAGCACGATGAAAAAAGGAAAGGATTTGGGATCAATTAATGCCTATATTAGAATTGGCATGAATTCAGACCCGAACATTCATAGTTCACATGCTAGAAACTTTCAATGTGTTATAACCAAAATGATACCCTTAATAAATGCAATGTAATGCACAGCTGCATTGGGTTGACCTTCAACTGCGCCTTTGCATCAGTGAACAGAGGTTTGCATGGGATCTTTTTGTTGAAACAGAGGTTCTCCCATTGTCCCATACAAATACAACAGAAATCAAATTAAACAGAACTAATACCAGAAATTAAGGATACAAGTGAGAAGGCATTTTCACCTCCTGCCACACGCACAACCACTGTAATACCTTTATGGCTGTTGAAGGTGCAGCAGTTCCAAATTTTATTGTCCACAAATGCATATTAATTTCACAGGGATTTTTTTTATCAAAGGCAACAAAGCAGGATCTACTTCATCCTTCAACAGTAAATTAACTATCAACTCCGTTGTTGATGCATCTGCAGAAAAACCCTTCTCTACCATTGTTCGAATAAGTACCATCGCCCTTGATGTCTGTTTATTATGGATGAACCCTCGGATAATTGTGTTATAGGTGCAACCATCAGGAAAACAGCCTTTCTCTTCCATTTGGATAAGAAACTTTTCTGCTTCACTTGTTAGGCCCGCGATACAGAGTCCATTAATCATTATAGTGTATGTCCTCGGACCTCCCTTTTCTTTCACTCTCTCTCTCTGCTTCTTCCCTTGAATCAAAAATGTCTTCCCCAAAGTCTCGTGCTCAGTCTTCTTCGGCTCTAGTTCCTCCCAATTACATCACTGGGACCGGGATTGATGCTCATGCGATAGAAGTCAGGAGCAAGCTTCATCCCTTTACCCAAAAGAATCTGGACGAGAATGTCCTTCATTTGTTCGAGAACACCCTGGTGTTAGGGCCTCACTGGTTTGGTCCTGTTCCGGCCGAGATGGCAGATTTGCTGAAAAAGGACGCCGAGGCTCCTTTGTGTTTTGAGAGTAGTTCTACCCTGGCTTCTTATTCTTGGGTTAGCAAGAATTTGAGCCGGTCTTTCCCGTCCAGCGAGGTGAGGAACAGTCCGGTCAAATGGGCAGACTGGATTGACAGACTTCTCCCGAGATATGGGGGTCACTGGAGGAGAGCCGGGATTTATGACGCCATTCTCCTGTCCAAGCAGTCGATTAACAGAGATGAGAACCTGCTTGCCGCTGCCTTGTGCTTTTGGAATTCTGCCAGCAACACGCTTGATTTCCGTGTGGGTCCTATGGCGCCAACCCTGCTGGATATGGCCCAGATCTTTGGGTTCAGGCCCCATGGCAGGCCTGTTGATGCTGTTGGAGATTATCACAGGCGAAGAAATCAAGAGAAGGTGGCCACTCCTTTCACTATCTCTTCAGCCATGATCAACCAGAACTGCTCTTTCTCCAATTATATGAAGAAATTCAGTGCTGAGAAGGACAAGGATCAGCAACACATGTTGTTCCTTCTGTATTGGCTGAACCGGTTCATTTTCCCCAATCGGTCTTCTGCAGTTCTGCTTGAGTACAGACATCTGGCAGAAGCGCTTCACAATCACACTGATGTGGGGCTTGGGCCTACAGTTCTGGCTCACCTTTTCAAGAATCTGCACACTGCCACCCTGGAGAACCCACTGAACCTGTCGGCCCCTGGCACATTCTGGATGATCCAGATCTGGCTGCAGGTCTATTTTCCAGAGCTAAGGTTCCCAGACATAGTTCTGCCTGAAGACCAAGTCCTGGCCCTTCCTCTGATATCAGCATAATTGCCCAAGCGTTCTATTGAGGAGTACCTGATGCTCTTCAGGCATTGTACAAAAAGGTCGGCAGCTCAGTGGCAAGTGGTGATCAGAAGGACCTATCCCTGGTTCCAGACCGGATTTCGGTTGTTCGAGAAGGAGCCAGAAGATGAGGCTGCCAGAATAGACTTCAGGAGGAAATTTCTGAGCATCACTCTGCCCAGAGATCTACCCCATGGTGGGGGCAAACCCCCAAATTATCATCTGGGGGCAGAAGTCTATCATCCCAATTTCTGTGCAAGGCAGCTTGGCTGTCCTCAGCTCATTCCGCTGAAATCATATCGGAGTTGTAACCGGGCCTCTTCTTGGAGGGATGCAGATGATCTGGAGGTGCACAAGGATGCCCGGTGTGCAGTGAACAAAATCAACAACAGCACGGATGCCCTCTATCCCTCGTGGGAGCTGAATTCCTGCAGTTTTGCTGACTTTGACGCCTGGTGGAAAGCCAGATTCCAAGGTCTGCCTGCTTCTGTTACCGCCCTCAAGGTGCTTTTCGACGGTTGGGAGAACTGGCTCATTTTTGCTGATGGGGACGCCAAAACGCACATGGTCCAGACCATCAAAGACATCAATGCACAAATCATAGAAGGTAGATTTCTGATTCTGTCTGGGATTTGTTCTGTCTTGATGATCGATTTCTAATGTCTGTTCTTCCTATATCAGATCCTTCTCTGTCAATCAACGTAGGTGGGCAGTCTGTTCAGGCTGGAGAAGTGATCGGTAAGTTTCTTTTTCATTTGTTTCTTCTGTCTTTTCCTGCTGAATTGGTTTCTAATTTCTAACTCCTTGGTGCAGTCTCTTCTGTTATTGCCGCTGGGGACTTGGAGCTTCCTTCTGCAGATGAAGAAGATGAGGTCCAGGTAGAACAAACCCCTGCCGAGGCCGCTCTTTCTGGCAGAAGAAAAAGAAAAGGACCTGCCCCTCCTCCGGCCAATACCACGCTGCCTGGCATTTCAGGTAAGCTCGTGATGTTCCAGTTATTTCTTTCACATTTATCCTTCTTTTCCCTAATCTTGCTTTTGTTCTGTCCAGCTGAAAGTCCTTCCCCTCCTCCTACTAAGTTGAAAAAACTTAAAAAGAGGAGTGAGGTGGAATATGTTGCCACAGAAGAAACTGCAGCAGTCCCCACCACTACCTCTGGGACGGATGAAGAGCTGCGAGAGGCTTTTGAGGAGGTGGAACAGGAAAAAGAGCTGGAAGAGTTGGAAGAGTTGGAAGGAGTGCCTCAGGAAAAAACAAAACTGGTGGAAAGAGAGGTGAGTTTTATTTCTATGACTTGTATCAGTTCCCCTTTCGCCCCATTCCTTCTGTTCTGACCCCTGTTCTGTAGGAGGAGATCCCAGCTGAGGTGATTGCAGAGAGCATTGCCTTAGCGCAGCGGCAACAAGGGGGTCAAAGGGCTGAGCTGACTAGCTCAGAACTGGCCTTATTTGAGGATGCCGAGGCAGAGCACTTTACTGCCGCTCCAGCGGCTGAGGACCAGGCGAAGCGGTCTGCATCAGAGCCTGTGGATCAGGCAGAACTGTCTGTTGCAGTTCCGAAGGCTGAGGTGGAAACAACTGCCGCTGTTCCTGTGGTCGTGGTAATTCTCTTCCTTACCTGTCCATATTTTCCTGCAATTCTGCCTTGTTCTTCCTTTTTAACTATTGTAGCCTTTCCAGGCAGAAGTTCCTAAAGCTGTTGGCGTCCTGGTAGCGGTGACCAGCCCCCTAAAGCCTCTCATTGTTGCTGTAAGCCTCTTATAAATTTCAGGCCCCTTGTTTTCCATTTTCTGTGTGGTCTTAACTTGTGCTTTCTTCTGCAGATGCCTATTCATTCCTTTCTAGGATCATCTGCCACGGCTTCTTTTGCTGATCCAGAACTGGAAGAGTTTGAAGCCATGGATCTGGATGCTCAATTGGATAGATTGGAGAAACTCAGCTCTCCTCCAGGCAGGGCAAAATCTAGGGTAGTGGAGGAGGCCATGGAGAGGTTGAAAATCTGGCAGTCCACTGAGCTGGAGTTTGACCAAGACAAGGAAGCCTTTGATCAGCTGATGAAGGACTTGGACCTGCTACACAGACAGAACATGGCTCCGAAGCCTATTCTTGAGATGGGCCTAAGCTTGGCCAGAGATGTGCTCATCTTGCATGATCGTTATGAGGATCTCAGGCCCACCTTCAAGATTTCTGAGTTCTGCAAGGCCACTCATGAAGCCAACCTGGCTGATTTTGCAAAGCAGAAAGTAGAACTGGACCAGATGGTGGCAGGATACAAGGAAGCCAGGGCTACTGCAGACAAGCTGGAGAAGCAAATTGAAGAGCTCCAAAAACAACTGGCGGAGTGCAGGGAGGTGCAGAGTAGGCTTGGGGCTGGACTGAGTTCTAAGACCAAGGCTACCTTCCTTGTGCAAAGCATGGTTGCAGCCTCCAGGCCAGCCTTGGAAATTGCAGAGGCTTCACTTCATCAGGGGGTGTTGCTCCAGAAAGAGCTCTCTGTCAAGAAGGCGAACCTGCAGGAAACCCTTAGGAAACTAGGGTTTTAGTCTTTTCTATTTTTGGCTTCTTTATTGTTTGAACAATTTTGCCTCGAGGGTGGCTATTTTTATATAAGCTTATTTATTTGTCGCCCTTAAATAGCATTTCACTGCTTTTCATTTACTCTTGATGCAATAACCGGACACAGTACTGAAAGCAAAAACAAAATAACTTTAAAGCAAAAATAGCTCCAAACAAAATTCTTTTCAAAAAACAAAAAGGGGTCAGTTTTGCTCCTTTTCTATCCCGGGATCTGTCTGTACAGCCTGCGAATCCCACATGGTTGGATAGAATTTCTTTAACCATTTACCATTGATTGGGGCAGTATGAATAACTCCATCTCGGTCCTGCAACCTGTATGCCCCCATTCCGAGGATTTGGTTAATTACAAAAGGGCCTTCCCATGTAGGTGACCATTTCCCATATCCAGCTATGTGTGCTCCAAGGGGCAGAATTGCCTTCTAGACTATCTCTCCCTCTTCAAAACTCTTGTTTCTGACTCTTTTGTTGTAGGCCCTCGACACAGCCTGTTTTCCTGCTAAGAGTTTGTTGAGGGTGTCAATCCTGCTTGCATCCAATTCTTCTAATTCCAGCAACATGGCTTGAGAGTAGTCCTCCCCAGTGAGACCGTGCTGGTGAGCAATTCTAAGAGACTGGACTGCTATCTCCATGGGAAGAATTGCATCATGGCCGTAGGTTAGAGCATAGGGGGTCATGCCAGTTGCTTCTCTTTTTGAAGTTCTGTATGCCCACAAAGTCTCTGATAATTTCTCATGCCACTGCTTTGGATTCTTCTCCAGCATCTTTCTGATGATATTGATAATCACCTTGTTACTTGATTCTGCCTGTCCATTAGCTTGAGCATAGTAAGGAGTAGACTGAAGTAGTTTGAACTTGATGTTTCTGCCATATCTAGCATATCCCTAGATATGAAAGAAGAACCCCTATCAGTTGTGATTGATTCTGGAATGCCAAACCTTTGTATGATTTGTTCTTCTATAAAGGTGATGATCTCTTGAGATGTTGTGATTTTTACTGGCTTGGCCTCTACCCACTTGGTGAAGTAGTCTGTGGCAACAATAATAAAACAGTGCTGCTGGTTGCTGGCTGGGTAGATTTTGCCAATGAGATCCATTGCCCATCCCCTAAAAGGCCATGGTTTTACCACTGGATTCATGGGAACCGAAGGAGCCTGCTGGATTGGGCCGTGCCTTTGACAGGCTTCACATCCCTTGGAATAGTTGATGCAATCCTTCATCATGGTTGGCCAGAAGTAGCCATACCTTCTGATTAACCAGCACATCTTTCTTCCCCCTTGGTGAGCTCCACAGATCCCCTCATGGGTTTCTCCCATGACTTTCATATATTTTGTCTTCCCGAGGCACCTTAATAGCACCTCATCCTTACTTTTTCGGACCAAATCTTCATTCCACATGAGGTAGTTTGTAGCCATGATTCTGACTCTTTTCTTAGAGGGCAGAGTGGGATATTGTAAGTAAGTCATGATAGGCTCCCTCCAATCATCTTCAGTGATTAAGGCAGAATTGACTTCCATCTCCATTCCTCTAGTCAAAACAGATGGTAGACTTTTCCTTCCTATCTTGATGATCCTTTGGACGCAGTCTTCGGGCATTTGTATGCCTGATGCCACCTGAGCCAGTTCATTGGCTGCAAAGTTTTCCTCCCTTGGGATCTGTTCCCAAGTAGCTTCTTTAAATTCTGTCAGCAGATTTCTAGCTGCTACTAGATATACAGCCAGAGAAGGATTTAGACACTTGTATTCTCCAGCAATCTGTTTTAGGACAAGCATGGAATCTCCCAAGATCTCCACGGATTGGATTCCTAATTCTACCAACATCTCAAACCCTATAATCAAAGCTTCATACTCGGCCCTGTTGTTGGTGCACTGGAAATCTAACTGGAAGGAATAGCAATGTCTGACCCCCAATGGTTCTTCCAGAATAATCCCGGCTCCTGAAGCCTTATCTGTCTTTGTTCCATCAAAATATAATTTCCAAGGTGTGAGATGAATCGAATAGATTGGATTGTTAAGGTAAACATGAGCTATAGTTAGCAGATCCGCATTTGCTATATCCAAAGAATCCATGTTTTCAATTTCCTCTCCTGGGTGATCTGCTAAGAAGTCTGCCACAGCTTGCCCTTTGACAGCTTTCTGGGGGACATACCTGAAGGTGAATTCTGTCAAAGCCAAAGTCCATTTCCCAATTCTGCCCCTCAGCATTGGTCTTGTTAGCATATATTTGATTAAGTCTGTCTTGGCAATGATGTAGATAGTATGTGGCAGCATGTAGTGCCTGAGTTTTACAGCAGTGAAATACAAGGTCAGGCAAAGCCTTTCTATTGTGGAATACCTTCTTTCCACTTCTGTTAATGTTCTGCTTAGATAGTAGACTGCTTGTTCCTTTCCTTCTTTGTTATCTTGAACTAGCAGACTTCCAATGGATACTTCTGATGCAGATACATAGAGCTTGAGTGGTCTGCCTCTTTTTGGCGGGGACAGAACTGGTGGATTTGAGAGGTAATGCTTTATTTCCTAGAAAGCCTGTTGGTGTTGTTCTTCCCATTTGAATGTTTGTTCATGCTTCAGTCTTAACAGGGAAGAAAAAGGTTGGATTTTTCCCGCATAATTGGATATGAATCTCCTTAGAAAATTGATTTTTCCTAGGAGACTCTGAAGTTCCTTCTTGTTTCGAGGTGGTAGGGCTTCTATGATGGATTTTGCTTTATTTCTGTCAACCTATATACCTCTCTAGTGGATCAAGAATCCTAAAAAATTTCCTGCTTGGACTCCAAGAACACATTTTTTGGGGTTCATTTTTAGTTTGTGCTGCCTTATTCTTAGGAATGCCTTTCTCAGGCTTGCTACGTGGTTTTCTTCCTCAGGGGATTTAATCACCACGTCATCTATGTATACTTCCAAGGAATGTCCTATCATATCATGAAAAATGGAATTCATTGCCCTTTGGTAGGTGGCCCTCGCATTTCTCAAACCGAAAGGCATTACAGTATATTCGAAAGTACCTATATGTCCAGGGCACATAAAGGCTGTCTTGTGGATGTCTTGTTCTGCCATCATAATCTGGTTATAACCTGCATTGCCGTCCATGAAAGATAGCATCTGGTTATGAGCAGCTCCATCCACTAGCATGTCTGCCATTGGCATAGGATATTCGTCCTTGGGAGATGCCTCATTCAGATTTCTGTAATCCACGCAGATTCTAACTGCCCCTATTTTTCTTTTGAGAACAGGCACAATATTTGCTAACCAATCGGCATAGACGGCTGGCCTGATGAATCCTGCCTTGAGCAGCCTTTCTACCTCTTCTTTGACCTTTAGTTCCGTGTCCATAGACATTCTTCTTCTAGCCTGTTTAACTGGAAGGTAGCCATCTTTAATTGGCAGCTTGTGCTCTACTAACTGCCTGTCCAATCCTGGCATCTCGTGGTAATGTCAGGCAAAACAATCTCTGAATTCCTACAAAAGTGCCATGAGTTCAGTCTTGAGTGGTTCCTTCAAAAGTGTCCTGATGAAAATAGGCCTTGGATCTTCTTCTGTCCCTAAGTTTATTTCCTGTAGAGGATCCTCCACTTCTGGCAAGGAGTCATCCAGTGCTGCTGGTGCAAAATCTAATACTTCCTTCTGTAAAATTTCCTCCTCTTGTTCCTTTGTGCTTTCATGGGTGAATTCTGCCATATTGATGGCTGGATTCTGTATGAAAAGCCTCCTTTCTTTCCAATATATCAACAATCTTTTTGTGATGGATCGGATTGTTGCAGCTCGATCCTTATCCAGTTGATTGAGACTAAACATCAGAGTTCTGGTAGTTCAGCACAAAAAGGTCTATTCTAGTCTTCTAGAGAACTGGCTAAACCTTCTTCAATGAGTCTTTGGGCCGTGACACCATGGGGGCGGCCATTCTGGTTGACTCCAAGGAAAGTGAAAGGACCGAGGTCATCATGATAATACCTTGCTTCAAAGCACATGGCAGAGGGCAGGAATGGCCGTGGATCGGCCTCTATAATCTCCATGCAGACTTCTTCATTCCATAGTGCTAACTGCTGGTGGAGGGTGGAAGGAATACAAAGGCTCTGGTGAATCCAATCTCTGCCAAGTAGTGCATTGTAGGTGGTGGAAGTAGTGTCTATCACAAAGAATGCTATTTTCAACTTTTTGCTTCCGACTATGACATCCACGTCTAAGATGCCATGAATTTTTGTGATGCCTCCAGTGAAGTTGGTGACGGTCAAACGTGTTGGAATCAAATCCTTCTCTGTTCTGCCCATCTTGGTCAGCATTTTGTGGGGCAATAGGTTAATGGCTGCACCTCCATCTACCATGATCTTGAAAATGGGAATACCTCCAAGATTTGCCGTTATAAACAAAGGCCTGAGGTGATTTGCCATTTCTCTGGTTGGTTTGGAGAAACAAAGTTGCTCTGTAGCTGGGTTTTTGGCTGTTCCGTCTGTCCTGGGATTGTCTGCTTGTCGTTCTGGTGGCTCCTTTTCTTCTGCCAATCTACATTCAAAGCTTTCCTGAGAGAGAACATCTCCTTCCAAAGTGCTTTCTTGTCCCTTGGCGGCCCTGAATTTACCTGGTAGGATGAATACCATGTTAACTCCCAGATCACCTTGTAGCAGGTCTTCCAATTCTGGGCCAAAAGCTTCTGTTTCTGCGTCCAATTCTTCACCAAATTCCATTAATTCTTCCCCGTATTCTTCCGTCCAGTCATCCTGCTCTATAGCTCCGAGGGGCTCATCTGCAGATGGTTCGTAGTCCAATTGCTCTTCTTCATATTCCTCAGTGTAGTCGTCTTCTCCTTGTAGCAGGGTAGACCCGGATTTCTCTGGAGCCTGTATGGTGTTGGGATGACTGCCGGATGACGAGGCTAGATGGCTAGGAGATCTGGCTGGAGGTTCTGTTTTAAGCAGTTCCCTTGACTGGCAAGCTTTCTGTTCTGTCTTGGGAAGTGTTTCAGGATTTTTTCCTTTTCTGGCAGAATTGGTCTCTGGATGTACTTGTGTATTATCCTGGCTCTTAAGATATGTGCAGTATTGCCTTTGGATTCTTCTTTTCTAAGTTCTGGTTAGCTCTAGAGTTGGTCTACCGCTTTTTCCTACAGAGTACCATCTACCCTCTATGATCGTTGCCAAGGGCTTTTCATTTCCGGGTGTCCTGACTGGTATTTCCTTTCTGGGTTGCTCCGTCCTCATTTCGCTGTATTGTGTAGGCCTAAGACAGCTCTTCTGCCTTGTTTTGTCTCGGGATGAAGTTCCAATCCTGTCGAAGACACTAGGTGTGGGCTGATTTTGTCTGTCTAGAACCACCTCTAGCTCTGTTTCACATTTGCACCTGCTGCAGAGCACCACCCCAGCCGAGATGGTCGCTCTTGGTATTTGACTAGTTTCCCTTATGATTCTTCTGCCTCTACTGCAACTAGCATCTGTCGTTGGCTCAGTTTCCCTCTGTTCTGGCCAATTCAAGTTGACCATATTGACTTGTGGCTGAGGGAAAGAATCTGTCGTGACCGATGGAGGTTTTTCTGCCAGTTTCAACCTTTCTGCCGTTATCCCTTCTTGTATTACGTCCCTGAAAACAACACAACTATTGGTAGAATGGTTCCAAGAGTTGTGCCACCTGCAGTACTGTCTGCCCTTGAGTTCTTCCGGCTTGGGTATTCTGTAGGGCGTTTCTATCGCCTTCTGCAGTAGCATTTCATCAAACAAAACATCAACCTTGGTCAAATTAAAAGAGTAAACCTTGTTTTGCATTGGCTTGTTGGGAACGAATCCTTCTGTGAATGGTGGTGGCTTTTGGTCTTTAGGTGGCTTTGTAAGGGCTTTGCAACTAATGGGATGTTTTAGTTTTGCCATTTCTGCCACTGAAACCTCTCTCTCTTCTGATTCTTCTGCACCTTCTTGTGATTCCACCTCGATCAGGTGGACTGAAGAAGAAGGGGTTTTGTAGTATGTACCTTTGGAGGAGTTCCTCCTTTGCTGTTCTTCGCTGAGTAACTCCTCATATTTGGATGCCTTATCAGCCAGTTCTGCCAGGTCTCCGAACAACATTCCGTCGAACCTCTTCCTGAGAGAGATTTTAAGGGCAGCTTGGGCCATCTGGATGAAGTGTCTTTCTTCCATAGGGATTCGGCACTTCATTTTGAGCTTTCTGAACCTGGTTATGAAATCTTGGACCAGTTCATCTTCACTTTGCTTGAGGGCAGCTAGATCACTGATGGTGACTTCTGGCTGAATCCTGTAATAGTAGTCATGGAAGACATTTTCCATATGTTCCCATGTTTGAACAGAGTTAGCTGGCAGGCTGGTGTACCAGGTAAAAGCTTGTCCAGAGAGAGAGTTGCCGAAAAGCCTTAATTTCAGCAGAGGGTTGTTCTCAATAGCTATGCATTGGACGGAGAACCTGCCTATATGTTCAACTGAGGAAGCATGGGGGTCCTCCCCGTTGAACAAAGTGAAGTTTGGTACTTTGAAACCTGGAGACAGTAGTATCTGATCGATATAGGCTGGGTATGGCTTTTTGTAAGTAGGCCTTTCCCCTCTTCTAGCCTCGGGCTCCATGATTTCTCTGATCATTCTTTGCAATGCTCCTATGTCATTCAAAGCATTGACGGGGGGAAGATTTTGTCCCTGTTCTGGCTGGACGTAATCGATCCTAGGCTCTGCTCTGTATGGTCTGGGTGGAGCTTCCTCCCTGCGCTCTTCCTGCTCTTCTATGTCTGGGTGATTCCTCCAGTTTGCCCCCGGCCTATTCCTGTCATGATTAGCAAAAAGGTTATTCCCCCCTCTGCCTCTTCTCCCTCTTGCGGGTGGAGGGAATGGATTAGGGTCCATCCTTCTGGGTCTATATGGCAATACTGCTGGTGGTTCAGGCAGAAGTGCCAAATGTTGATCATGCGGGGCCACATGAGGTGGAATGGGCTGAGGTTCTTGCTGGTTCTGCTGAGCTAGTGCAAGGTCATCTGGTCGGGCTGGGGCTTCGTGTTCTTGATTAGGAAGGGCTCCTTCCCTCGGACCAGCCTAAATTTCTCTGTGGTCTGGTACTCCAGCTATCTGTGCAACTAGGGGGTTTTCCTGGTATGGCCATGCTAGTCCTGGGGGAGGGCCATAAGGGAGATCTAACTGCTGGATTACAGGATCGGGGTTTGGGATTCTGGCCATGGTGGATTCTCGGTCCTTCCGGAACTGTCTGTTGACCTGCCATTGCATCATGGCTGTCATGTTATTGAGAGTGTCCTGGCTCTTTTGTACTCTGATTTCTTGTCGGAGTACTGACTCCTGTATTTGATTCATCCTTTTGGAGCTAGTCTTGGAACGTCTACTTCTTGTACTACCGTGGGCAGATTGCCTAGCATCGCTTTCTTCTGACTCGAGGCCTTCCCTGAGAGCCATCTTGTTTCTCTCCATATCTGGTGCGGGTTCTGGCTAGAGCTTCCGGTATTTGTAAATCTGTGAATGATTTTGTCAGAGTATGTATACTGAGAAGTCCCACTGGGCGTTCCAAAATGTTCACCCGTTTTCGTGTTTACTCCTGAGGTGGAAGGGCGAAGTTCCCCACTGGCTTGGAGACCATTTGTTGGTCGACAAGTCAGCTTTCTTTGGTGTGTGAGCGTGCCACTGCTAGCAATGTAAATTCTAGCAGACTTCTTCTTAGAGTGGATAACTTGCGCCCCAAGTTACTGACTTCTAAAACAAATGATTGTGAATTTGGGTGAGGAATATCTCCCAAGTAAGTTCTTTTCTTGCCTCAGACTGGTGAGGACTTTCATAATTTATCTCAGTATCAAACGGTTGTTCTGGCTAGAATAGATAATAATAAAGTGGATTGTTTTAGGCAGAACTGCCTTTTACAAAATTAAGAAGGGAGAAATCAACTCTAGAAAGACAAAAAGATGGCTGGAATCTCATTTCTGCCTGGGTAGAAACTTCTGATCCAGGCTGGACTGAGTATGTCTGTGCTGGACTGAGCTGTCAACAACTTCAACTGCTTAGCTTCAGCTGTAAATCGATACCAAAGTTCAATTTTGGCAGAGCTTTAATCTACTTCAAGCCTTGGGAGGCTTTTGAGCGGGCAGAACTACAGCTTCTTCAGTTTGAAGGGGCAGAAGTAGCTATTCTCGAAGGTCTGGTAGGCTAGGGATTGCACTACGAGCGTCGTTCTGCTTGAGCAGGACTCTTTATACGTTTGCTGAGGTCTCCACGTTTGTGAAAACTCAAACTCTGCTTGCCTTGGCTTTTGCTGAACCAAATTTGTAACGAGAGAGATCTCGTTTTTAGAAGACTTATTTTCTAAGTCTGAACTTTGGAATTCTGATCTAAAGCTGGTTTCTCTTGGAATCCAAGTGAGCTTTTGGTTGTTTTCTTGTTGTTTGTTTTTTTGATTGATTGATGAATTGAGTGTCCTTTCTTCCTTGCCTACTTCTGCTTTTATAAGAGACCCTCTTAGGGCGGTGGTCTTTTGTTTAAATTTAATAATGGGCGGTAAAAAGATCTCCATAATGTAAAGTAAAAGGGATTTTTATCAATCATGGCAGATAGGCTTTCAGTAGTCACCTCCTAAAGCAGTCCCTTCCCTGGTTTCCTGGGTGGCAGATTTTTATTTCAACCAACGCCACCGTCTGTGTGGGCTAAATTTTATGGCGGTTGGTTTTCTTATTTGTATTTTCTGCACAGCTCCCTATTTCCCGTTCTAATTTAGAAAACGTAACCCGGGAATTCCTTGGAAGATGGTGTATTGCTTCTTGGAGCAAAGTCTCTGATCACATATGGGTTTTGATCTTCTGCTGGCAGTGTTTCAAAGATGTCCCTCTCATATTTTTAGTTGAAATTGCTGACTTTTCAAAGTTGAGGCAATCACGTGGGTGTGTTTTTAATTTCTTTGGGTTTGAACCCAACAAAAATTATGGGCTGATCCCTGAAGCCCAAATGACAGTTTTCACGTTGGTCTTTCAACCTGTCTGGATCCTGATTACCCTCAAGTTTTTTGGGCTGAGCAGGTAATTTCACCATGGGCCTGTCTTCTGAATTTTGGCGTGTCAAATTTAGGCCCAAACAGAAGCTCTCATGATAGCAGAAGCATCATCAGCCTCAACTCATGTGAAGAGATCATCCTAGCAGAACAGCCGCCAAATTTTTTTGGCTCCATACGGCAGTACGAAGCAACATATGAAAAGAAGAAATATTTCGGTTTCATATGGCTAGAGGATCCCCTAGGAAATCTAGAAATGAATAAAGGCATTATTGTCCAAACACTTTAATTTTGTCCTTCTTTATAAATACTTCACTTGTTTTAGGTTTATTTATAAGTCACCCTACTTTTTTTGCTATCTTTTATACTATTTTAGGGTGCTTTTATTTTATAGAGCATCTATTCCAACAAAAAAATAAATATATTTTCATGTATTATAACATTTACAACTATACTTCCTATACTTCCTCATCAATACTAACTAATACTAACTACCTGACACCTACAAGTATATTATATTTTTCCTCATCAATACTTAATAATATTTTAATTGTACATGGAGGAGTATATCCACTCTAACTAACATGACTAAGCATATATTTGCAAGCAACATTGTCTTTTTTTTACGCCAATTTCCCCTTACGTCTAAATCCTCAACATTTCATCCAATTTTCAGTTAAATCATTTTTAAAATTATTTTTTTGGAAAACCCTTTCTCCCACCTCCCACTTCTATATTTTTCATCCCCCGAACCCAGCCCACCCTCCCTTTCCTCTGGGTTTTTCTTCTCCTCCTATTCCCCCATGACCACTACCCTCCACTTTCAAACCAATCCCCCACCTCACAGACCCTTCCCCTCCCCTCCCCCATTTTGTTTTTTTACCCCTGAGCCCAGTCTCCCTCCTTCCCCCTTAGGTTTTCTCCTCCTCCTATTCCCCATGTAACCATCACCCTCCACCCTCAGACTAATCCTCCATTCCCAAATCAATCCCCTACCCTACAGATCCCTCCCCCCTCCTCCCCATTCTTTTTTTTTTCTCTCCCCCCAGCCGAGACCCATCCCCTTGCCCTATCCCTCTAAGCCCAACGCCACCATACAACCACCCTATCCCCACGTGAGATCCACCCCCAACCGAGACCCATCCCAGCCAAGACCCAAACCCATTCCCAGCCCTTGCCTCTAGACCTAGACCCATCTCTCCCTTCCTCCCCGATGGCGGCAATAGATCCCTGTTCCTATCCCCTCTCCCTCACAGAACCCAACTCCCACCCCCCACCCTTAGAACCCAACTTGCACCTGCACACACACACACACACACACACACACACAGAGAGAGAGAGAGAGAGAGAGAGAGAGAGAGAGAGAGAGAGAGAGAGTGTGTGTGTGTGTGTGTGTGTGTGTGTGTGTGTGTGTGTGTGTGTGTGTGTGTGCGTGTGTGTCATATGCTATGTGTTTGCTTCCTTTGATTAATCGCCTTAGGTTCTATGCATCTAACTAAAGTTGAGAAGTTGTGTAGTGTGTAGAATACTCAAGAACATAATTTCTAATTATCAACAAATGATTGAATCCTTTCTAAATGAGCATCATATGAATTGGTTTCTTGACAACAAATGATGAATTCCTCTTCACTAAAATAATCTATCCTTGATGTATATTTTTCTTTGATTGATTACTTTTGAAAGCATGCTTATTGAGATTGTTGGGATTATATGTACCTTCATGTTTTTTTAAGTAACTAATGGATGAAGTAAGAATCATCCATATGAATTGGTTTCTTGAATGCCTAATGTAAACACCATGCTATTAGGGTTCTTGTGATGTTCATATTATCTTCAAATTTAATGGATTTTTCATATGATTAAATTGAAGTACTAAGCACACCTAGATTGATTTTATAGGAAACACGAGTATTGTAGCACTAAACCACGCACATTACTTATTTTAGAGAAAATCATACCTCTTGAGCCACTAAACCTAGTCTTAATTGCGAACATTTTGATCAATGTGTCTAGAGTTTATTTACTGTTAATATATGCATTTTGAGTTTTTTCTTTTGGCTTCCCTTGACAATTTTGTAATAGGACAATCATTGTAGTTTCCCAAGCTCTAAGTTTAGATTAAGAATTACTTCTCTAGGTGTTCTTATCTACCTACATTCTTATGGAAAACAATGCGTTTGACAAAGGTAAATTCTGCATTACACGACTTTGCATTCACTAAATTTCTTAAGATTATGACTAGTCATCTTTCCTTCGTATGACTAGTCATCTTGCATTCGTATGACTAGTCATCTTTCCTTCGTATGACTAGTCAACCTTTGTTTCAATTAGGATTTCCAGCTCACTGTTTCCAGCTGGGGCTTAACCATTTTTTTGTCATTTTCTACGAATTTCTCAGCTGCCATGTGTCTATTCTGACCTAGGAATTTTTGGTAAAAGCCAAAGAATTCCTCATTTGACAGCCGTCACTTTTGGGGACAAGTTTTGGAAAGTTTCATAGCAAACTTTCGCTTCTTCTTCCTCAAGAGTAACCTTCATATGTTTCATCTTTTAGTTTTCCAAATTGTTTCTTTTTGAAAACTGCATTTGAAATATGAAAACTTCATCTTGCTAGATCAAACAATCTATCATATACATCTAGGTTAGATTCAAGATTGATTTCTTCAAGTGTATGGTTTCTTGAAGAAATTGATCATTTTCTCCATGAATCCAAATTTCATTTCTGTTTGAATTAGAGCTTGCAAGCTAGTGCCATGGGATGAAAGAGCTGGAGAAGGAGCTACCATTGCCATGAAGAACTAAGCTTCAAGCTTTGCTAAGTTGGAGAAAAAGATTGCACAAAGGAGGTATAGCTCATCTTCCTAAATAGACCTAGGAATTTCTTGAGCTTGCTAGTGTTCTTTGTAAGAATCTTTTTGCTTAGTGGATTGCCTGGTCGGTTGATGACCCCCAGTTTTTCCCAATGGTGGGTTTCTGGTTGAACAATTTCTGATTTCCATCTCTGTAAATTTTCTGAATTTGTGTTCTTGATAGTTGACTAGTCATCTGGATTTGTGCGGTTGACTAGTCATCTTTTTCTGCTGTTTGGTGTTTGCTTGATTATGTTGTCTTCACACACTTTCATCATAATTGTTGCTAGCACAGAGGATGCCTAGATTGACGAGTCCTTCTGAGTGCCTAGGTTGTCACTAGTAGTTCTCTAGGCCTGCAGGTACATCTTGATATGCTCTGTGTATATTATTATTTGGTATAATTCATATCTAACAGTTGACTAGTCATAAGAGTATTTGGTCAAGGTTTAGAGTGTGTGAAGTTTGTTGCATTCTTGATTGAATATCTTTTAAATTTACCCCTCGTCACCTAAGTATGAATTTCATTTACTTTGAGTGTCCGTTTGGCATTACTTATTTGAGGTGATAAGTGATTTTTTAAAAATTTTGGGAAGTCCAACCTGTTTGGTAAACTGTGAGAAAATCATTTATTGTTAAAAATTGCTGTGAGAGAAAGCTATAAGGGAAATCAGCTAATGTGGTGCTTTCATTTTCTGATTATGCAGGAATTAATTTCGAAGAGGAGCTGAGTTTAATGATTAATTAACAATCATTTTTTGATTATGAGTAAAATCAATAGCAACAACACTATTAACAAAAAATTTACCAAACGCTATACTACTTTATCTCACAGCTGATTTCTCTCACAGCAAATTTGACAGCGATTATTTTCACAGTACAACAATGTCAAGCTGGCTCAGTATTCAATAACATGAGTAAAAGTGTAAATATCAAATTAAAATTAACTCAAAAAATAATATCTAAGAGTCATTCAAGCATAAGTGTGCAACTCGAGTGGGTTAGATAGTCAACGCAATCCTAACCCAACCTTCAGAATGCAGGCTAAGCTCAGGATGCGCAGCTTTATCGGGTTGGGCTCAACCCTAGAACACCTTATCTTGCAAGATTTTGCTTGCCTATAACTTGATTTGCCATCACCTTTTTCAATCCTAGATTAATACAAACTCAAAACTCAATTCCACGAATCAACATCCAATCAAAAGTTAACAGAAATTAGCATCAGTACTAGTTCCAAAATTTCAACCATGCAAAATTGCAATTGAACTACGAAATAACATATACAAAACAACTCTAGTTCTAAATTTCAACCTAAAGAAACAGAAAAGCAACACCATCATCTATTATCCAAATATACATATTAGTTCATATAATATGAAGTGCCCTGGGTAATATGTGTTGGAATGAATTTAGGTTACAAATTGGGTTAAGCATCCAAGGGCAAGCTTCAACCGAACCGAACTCAACAAATGATTGAGTTGAGGTTTTAGGTTTCGATTCAGGTGACTTTCACCTTATTTTAACCCACCCAATTGGGTTAACAGTGGAGTTAGGCACCTTGGGTTTGAGTTGAACCAACCCAAATTGCACACATCGAAATTGTAAGCTCAACAACTTTTCCAAGGCTTATTTGATTACTCATTTAGTTTAATTTAACATTGTAGAAAAAGCAATTGACCGCATCATACAGCTATATGAATTTAATATTAAACAAGATCAATCTGCCATTAAGTCTCAATTATTTGAGGTAGTGGTAAGTTACTAAAAGAATATTTTCTTTAATAATGAAGATGTCAAATATAACCTGAAGCATCAACACGCTGGATGGACCCCATCACCCACCCCATATATCCAAATTCAAAATTTGTCATTTTCAGCCTGTCGTGTTCATGGAAAAAATAAAGGAGATTGAGAAACGACAGAGCAGCAACTAAAGACAAAATTGGAAAGTATGTGATCTTTTGTGAGCATCTAAATCCTGAGTTTTGCCCAAAATTATACACTTGGAGGGACAAAAACCTGAAAGAGAACCGACTTTCGACCTGTTGTCATGTTCTGTTTCTAAGTAATGAAACTTTTCTCGACCAAAGAGGACCATGTAATCTTTAGGGACACACCTATGCCTCCAATAATAAGGCGATTCACTGACCATAACAATCCAATCTAAATGCTCAACCTCATCAAACACCGGCATAACTTGCTAAATATCAACAAGAGTTCATACTTGAGAAAGTATTAGCATCACATATATATATGTCCCAAACATTGAGTTAGTCTTCACAGCACCTGCTAATTCTGAATATTTGTTCAGTCATCTGAACAATATCATGCGAGGTAGGGGAATGCTAATTCTGAATATTTGTTCAGTCATCTGAACAATATCATGCGAGGTAGGGGAAACAGAGAGATCGTGTTATCATTGCTCGACAGCAAAGCATGGCATAAAACAACCAGTAACGTTTTCGAATGAGGTCACAAATATACAATAATCCTAGTATCTCTCAAACCATATATATGAGGACACCATAAGCCTTTATTCAATGCGTAATAAAACACACGCAATGATTGTCACCCAAATGGAAGATAGATAATATGCTGATTCTTTTACCCTGACCATCCCCTCTGAGGACCCCCAGACGAATGTACATTTGACAACCTGTCAATCACGGCATTAAAATCAATGGGTTCCCCCCTTTCCTCCATCCTCTGAATCACACTTAAAACATGATCACTCCTGAAGCCCATGGATGCCAATTTCTCAATCAACTCGCTGTAAGGGTGGTTACGAATGAATTGTGGATTCCGAGCCATAAGATTCGGAGCTGTTGTTGGCTGTGGAGTCTGATGAGAGGCACTTGTCGGAGGATATCCATAATGAGGCACTTGCGCAGAATAATGAGTTCTACCCCCTTCACCGTCGTACATCATATATGTACTCCCTGGAGGAAGTGCAGGGTGAGGCCCAGAAGCAGCATATCCCTCTCCTGCTTGCGCTCCAAAAGCACCCTTCAATTGCTGAGGTGGAGGCTGCTGTTGTATTGGTCTACCAGCTCCACTGTATCCAAAAGGCATGGCATCAGAACGACCAGGTCCTTGCTGAGGAATACTGGAATATGGCACTTGCATTGACATGCTGCTTGGCACAGCCTCTGGAGGAGATGGGTTTGTCTGTTGACCTGGTGGATAGGAAGGGTAAACATTTGTCGTCGATGGGGGCCTCATCTGGGGTTGCATAGAGGGCTGTTGGGGAAATTGCACCTGCTGAGGCTGTGGTAATTGCTGATACTGAGGGAAAGATTGGACTTGTGGTGTCTGATTTACTTGAGATTGTGTTGGCTGTGGTGCCACCCTAGGGATGTCTTGCACTTGGGGGGTTCGATACTGAGAATCAGAAGGCAAATATTGATTCTGAGAATGTTGTGGTGGTGGTTGGTTTTGTAACTGGGTTGGAGATAAATAATAAGATTGTTGTTGGGTCACATTCTGAGTTGGGGCCTGTGGGGGAGGTGCCACCGGCTGTGGTTGTGGCGCTACTTGATGGGGCAGGGCTAGAGCTAATTGCTGGTTATGTGTCTCAGGTGTGTTGTCAGTCTTCTGACCATCAGAGGTAGGTGGGGAAGCTCTCTCCTCATTGGACTGGGAATGGGTTGATGAAGCAGATCCCTTCTGTGCAAGCTGAAGCTTGGCTAATTCTTTCTGAGTCTCAGCAAGTTCTTGCTTGTCCCTTAGGATCTGGACAGACCTATGAACCTGAAATGGGTCAATTACACAAC
Source organism: Prunus persica (assembly GCF_000346465.2). NCBI lineage: Eukaryota > Viridiplantae > Streptophyta > Magnoliopsida > Rosales > Rosaceae > Prunus > Prunus persica. Next base: position 14,543,518 of record NC_034011.1, on the reverse strand, counting down.
AATGAAACAGAATTCTTTGCCATCAAACAATAATTTTCTGGTGTAACTGAGGCTCCAAATCAGTATACATTACACCAAAACTATTTATAAGATGCTAAAACCTTATGTACTGAAAAGCAAAATCAAGACATGATATATTGGCCAAGACAAACAAATTCTATACTCATAAACCCACTTTGAAGACCTCGCATTCCAAATTTCACACTTTATACAAATGAAATCTATTGCCGAAAGTCATATTCCTAAAAGAACTAAGAAAAAGACAGTTCTATCCAAAAACCTATACAGGTCTACAGGATCATCCTCATGTTCCTGCCAATACTTTTCTACCACAGAACCTTTAACACCCAAATAATATAGCATCACTACAGTTGAATACCAAAAGCAAAATCAACACAATTATGCAAGTGAATAAAAAGACCAATAAACAATGACAACAAGAAAGACATGTAAATCATATCCCAAACTGAACAAATTTAACATAAATCTGAAGATTCTGAAACAATTAATTCAGAGTTGCAACTCACTTCTTGAAGATGTTTCTCAAGAGACTTGAGCTTTGAATCTGCTTCCCCGTGATCACGAACTAAATCAGAACGCATCTCACCAATTGACTTATCAAGATTGTAGCAATACAATTCCAATTGTGAAAGCCGTGAACTAATTCCTTCAAGAAAGCGCATGAGATTGTCAGCATATTTTTTCATGCTCTTTTCAACAGTAGCAATTACATCTTGGTGGAGAGAATCTTCCGGCTGGCTATAGGCAGCAGAAGAGAACATTGATTGTCTCGCCATCCTACTTTTATGAAAATCCTGCTGCTAGTAGAATATAACAGCCACTTGTTAGAAAAAAGAACAAGTTCTATTATACTTGTAATTTAGAGCCTTTTTTAGATTAGGTAACAATAAACTGTGTATTAGGGTCAGATGCAAGATTTGATGAATGCAATGGATAAAAATGGAACTTTGTAACAAGAGAAGTAGAAAGGTTCTTCAACTTCCCACATAGTGAGTGGTTAAACCAATAACCTTTTGAACTACAAAATTATAGTACTTACTTTGGGTGACAATTATTTTCCCCAACAAAAGGAATAAAACAGTAATTTCCCCAAAAAATGAATAAAACAGTAATTTCCCCAACAAAAGGAATAAAAAACTGAACGCTTCTGGTTCATAAATACCATCTTTCTCAGTCCAAAAATACAAGCACCTACACCCATCAGAACCAAAATTGGCCGTGAGGGGCAAAATCAAGCTCGTGTCATTTTATTACCAATTTGCAACACTATCTTAAACCATTGTTCAATTTCATTTTTAGAAAAATAAAGGATTTAAAAAATTATCTCCTTTCCTCGTCCTAAAAAATCAGAGCTTTACCAATCCATACCAAATATATACGCTAAATATGCCATAAAACAAATTATCCTCATTATGCGAAAGATCGGAAATCCTAATCCAATAGAAAGAAAGCCCTTAAAATCCCACGAAATTACTGCACAATCAGCCAAGCCCTAGATCCGACAACCTCCAGAACCAAAGCCTCACGACAACGTCCATAGATGAAAGCAGTAAAAGTACCTTGCTGGGATTATTTCCCATCACTGGGTCACTGTGGTTGCCATTGGAGGAGTCCTGGTTGCCGTAGTCCTCGTACGAGCAGAGAATGTCGTCCGACGCGAAATCGAAGCCCTGTGTGCCTGGGTTGGCCCGACCCGATGATCCAGACGCCATGTTGGGAATGATCGGAAGTATAGAGAGAGAAAGTTAGGGTTTTCCAGAGAGAGAAAATCGAGGTGAAGAAGATAGAGATGCAGATAATTATAAAGAGAGAGAGAGAGAGAGAGACTTTGATTTTTGGTTTTGGGTTTGCCTGCAAAAGCAAGTTTCGTAATAATAAAATGGGAACAGGGATTTTTAATTTATTTTGCATAAAAATAAGAAACACGAGGAAGATAGTGCTGGAGTTTGCGGTAAGATAAGGATGAGGCTCACCGACCATGCTTTTTGATTTTGCAGATATAGGCTTGTACAAAAGTCCACTTTTCAACTTCTCTAATTTCTCCCCATGTTTCCTTTTATTTTCATAAAATACCCAAATCTCAAAGTGTTATATCACAATACATTGACTTTGTTTTTGTTCTTCTCTTTTCTCTTTTTTAATGAATTAATTACACTTTTGGTTAATGGAGTTTGGCACAAAATCATATTTGGTCACCACGATTTAATTTTCTCAATTTCGTCATCCTAATTGCAATAGTTAACAAATTCAGTATAATGCTTCAATTCAGTCAATTTATTTAATTAAAAAATATTTGATATTAAGTTAAAAATAATTAACCTCCATATAAAATTAACATACTATTATGGCTCAATCTATAATGAAGTCAGAGATGATAGCTCTAGTAATGGCTAGTGAAAGCAACTTGGTTGAAAAACTTACTGACACCCCTTGTGGGAGAGATCAATACCAATTGTTCTTATCCATTGTAATAGTGGATTATGTAGGGTCTGATGAGAATTTAATTGATCCTTTAACGAAATGACTAGCATGAGAAAATGTTTGGAAAACCTCAAAAGGAATGTAACTAAAACCCCTGGAAAGTTGAGTCACTTGTAATGGTAACCCAACCTATAGACTGGAAATTCCAAGAAATAGGTTCAATGGGTAATAACAAGTCATTTAGTGATATGAGTGGAGTCATGCTAGTATTGTTCCATATCCAACCTTAGAAGCATGAAATCCTCAAGCGATTTAAGGTTGAGTTATTTATAACTCTTAATGAGTCTCTATATTGAGTGGGATATCTAGCTACACGAATATCCTTGGTAGTCTCATCTATGTGAATGTAGAAGTGAGGGGGCTTTCTATGAAAATTTGGGAGAAATTTTCTAGAGAATTCACAATACTGAGATATAAGCACATGGTCATAACATGTTGGCTTTTGAACTTCACCTTAGGCCCCATTTGGGATTGCTTTTTTTTGCCAAAAATCTGCTTCACTTTAAAGTTAAGCATTTTAAAGTGTTTGTTAAAAATAAAATATCGCTATTATTTTAAAAGCAGTGGCCTTTTGACAGCAGCTTTTAAAAGCAGGCTTTATATTGCTTTTCAAAATTACTTTCAAAAAAAAGTAGAGATGAACCTTTAAGAGCTAATCACCGTCGCAAAAGCAGCTAAATGAGAATTAAGTCCACACGAATAAAAACATAACAAAGCCCAAATTTGTCTTGTGAAAGGGCAACGGTAAAGATGTGATCCACTCTCCCCCTCTTTTTAATGCAGAGAAGCCAACTTCAGCGATGTAATTGTCTACATGAAAAAGATACAAGAGATCCAAATGAACTTCTGAGGACTTGATGAGAGACATTAGGTATTTATATCTTTCTCAGCAGACAGCATTTTCATGGAAATTGTTTTAAAGCTACTATAAGATAACGAAAGCTTTTAGCTAATGCAAGAATAAAGAAAGAAACATCTATTTAATGTAAGTCTGCAGTATTTCAAGCATTTGGTTTTCTTCTCTTTTGTTCTGTAAAACACAAGCAGGCACAGACATATCACAAATGGATACATATGCCATCGTTATATCAAGTATATTTTCCCAAGCTGATGCGTCATGTTGACCGACAATACAAACTGTCCAGCATTCCATAATTTGTTAGTGAAGGCCTTGTTTGATGTCTCCATGAACAATAGTTGTGTTGTTTACTTTTATTGGTTTATAGCATGAATTAATTCATGATAAATTATGTTTTTCTGGTTTCGTATTAAGATGATGTAAGGACCAAGTTCGCATAGGACTCTCAAATTCCCAAAACCGGCCTGTTGAACATATTTAGTTTGGGGTAAGACATTGAAGCTATCAAGGATGACAATATTGCTATGGATGACGACATGGTAATAGGATAGCCGTTCAAAATTAACAATTTTTTATTTAAAAAATATTTAGGGTTCAAGCATTATGTAACTTTTTGTGTCTCCCTTTTTAATTTGGGCTTTACCTTTGATTTGGGCTTAGTATGTAAATAATATTTAATTATCAAAAGATTGGGCATGAATTTTGAGGCTCTTTCAAAAACTAAGAAAAGTGAAATTACTAACTTTAGAACATTGCATGTCGAATCCAAGTCGATGAATGTTACGTCATTATGTTGTTTCCAACAGCTTCAATCATATTTTAATTAATTGTAATATTTAGATCTTTTTTTTTTTATCAAAGGGGAGAATTCGAACTCGGAATTCTTTCAATAAAATTTGGCAATTGGTAGATAGTTTTTCCAACCTTTATTGTCATAAAACTTTGATAGTTTAAGGACTCTGTTGTAGTGGTTTCTCCCTTTAATTAGTTGGTGAGGCAAATGCTTTGCCATCTCTTACCGTTAGTCTTATGTAACTCGCTTTTATTTTCGTTTGGTTTTGGCATTTGTCAACCCATGTATGTTCCTTCCTGGGTTTTTTTATTTTTTTGTGCCCCTTTTCCTCTGTCTCTGAGGTCACTTTAAGAAAAACCTAAAGATTAGGTACACCCAACATGACGAAGATCATAGAGCTAAAGTTGTAAAAATGCAACTATATTCTCTCTACTCATTTTAATATAGCGAATTATTTGCTAAAAACTTCATCGCTTTTTTAAAGAGATGTTTTAAATTACTTATTTATGGGAGGGGGATTCGAATTCGGATATAAAAGCGGTAGACACACCATCCTGACGAACTAGCCTAACCTACAACTGCAATTTGCTAAAAACTTTCAATTTTGAAAGGTTCAGGAAACTACAATGGACCTATTTTTTTTTAATGCGGAAAGTATAATGGAGTTAATCCAAAGGGAAATTATGATATTGTTCTGTCTAGATTAATATATGAGTAAATGAGTTAACTTATAGCCCAATAGTCAAAACATGTTCCACATGAAAAATGTGTATTTCAATCCTGACGTGTGCACATGATGATCAATTAGAAATGGTACAGGCTACTTATTTTGCTATCTCTCTGTCTTCTATAACTCATTGAGAAAAGGGATACAATTGAGTGAGATCTTGACCCCTTGATCAGAACCTAAGTTTTATGCAAGAAGAGAGGATCTAGGGCATTGTGGATGGCATAAAGAAGCAGCACAGCATATATTAGGAGGCCAACAAAGCTTGCAATCAGAGCTCCCTTCACTTGGTCACAGTATTTGGGGACTTGGCCACAAATGGGCAGCCAGCCTGCATATGAATTTCCATGCCTGCCCACACTGCCAATAGCCAAAGCTGCTGAAATGCCTGAGGTGAGTAAAATGGTGAGCACCTGATGATTCAAACAAATTAACTGCAGCTTAGTTTATAAGTCCTTTGCCAACTCCTTTCACCAAAAAGATCATATAAACCAAAACAGAAACATTTGTAAAGAAATGTTATATATAAGATCATATTTACCATATCCAAGGCCACGACTAGTCTCCATAGCTGACTCTTAGAAGGAAGAAAAAGAACCAGAAACCCGTATACGGTTACGATAGCATTTGCAATTACAAAGTACCTATAAAAGATAAAGCTATCAGCAACAGGCATAGATTCATATCTGAAGAAAATGTGCAATTATGCAAGTCTATAATCCCAGAAAAGAAAACAAAGAAGAGATAATTAGGAATAACTTATACCTGAAGGCTGGTGTATGGTTATACTTGGCTTCAAAAGATAATCCAAGGACGTTGGATCTCTCATGGCTTGTAGCCATGACAACGGCGGCCGAAAGGGTAGCAGCCACAGCCATGAGCCTTAACACAAGGGTGCAGAGTCTCTTTGTATTGGCCATGGATTCTACAATGAGATTTTTGGGTGCACAAGGAAATAGCTATAGCTTGGCTTTGAAATATGCAGAGAGCTTGATGCTGCTTTGTATGGAAGCCAATGTGGGGTAGAGTGTTAGGAAGGAAAATGAGGGGGTGTACGGATTCATACTTTGTCTTTTGTTAGTTGAAATTCTCAACTGTCACCACCACAGTCCAGTAGAAGTTCATCTACTTAAGCTGTAAGATTAGACTTCTCAAAGTGTAAGCCAATGGTGATAATTTGTTGTCTATGAATGGAGAAAAACTTATATATCACATGGTGAAACGTAATTAGTTGGGGATAATATACAAGTTCTTTTTCTCATGTCGGTTAATCTATCTTGATGTGGGTAATTTGAAAAAGAGTTGTGTTGTAAAGTTGGGCAGATTTAGGAGTTCAACCATACAGACCTTGAGATATATTTGAAACTCAAAACTAAAGCGTCTAAGTTCTAGGCCCACATTCCAATTGATTAAAGTATAGAAAGAAAATAAAAAGTTTCTAGCTAGGTCCATCTATGTAAATATTAATACAAAAATTCAAGTCAAAAAATGTATACTGTTGGTCCTTGTAGTTGGTTTCACCACTTTGATCTTCGAATTTTCAATTTTAGCATTGTAGTTTTCAATTTAGAGCAATTTGAGGACATTTTATTTTTTTGTCAAATTCCTCCAAATTCCGCTAAATTTTGACCGCATGCCATTAAATATAATTTTTCAATTTATGAAGCTAATATTTTAACTCGTCCCACCCCACTTGTTTGTCTGAGTCATTGATTCCTGTAAGTTTGATGTAGAAAAGAAAGACATGTCCGAAAGAGTGGTATGAATGAGCAATAAAACCCATAAACTATGAACAAGATGAGAGCAGGGAGGAGAAAATTCGAAGAGATCACATAAGAGAGGAGAAGTTGAAAGACTAGGGACCACTTGAAAGAGTTGTGGACAAGTGGATTTGAATCAAAGCTCAGTTACTGACTCACTCAGTGGCTCTCAGAAATAACGAAAAAAACTTATAACGTCGTTGCATGAGTTTCTCTCTCAATCAAAAGCATTTTCCTATATTTTAATGTTTGTTCCAGCTCCTAACCCTCAAGTCAAGGGGTTCAATATGAACAGTGCCGTAGACATTTAAACAGAATCCACTTCAATATTCTTGAATGATAATGATGACGACAGGTGCTGGTAATTTAGCATCATAACCCATAATCTGCAAACCTTCTTGCCTGCGATGGCCACAGCTGATTAGTGGTAACGAAGCTTATGGGAGTTGTATCTTTGAAGGTAACTAATAACTTTGCTTTGGTGGTTCAGGATCAGGAATCAGCAATTTTGGAGATAATGTCAGTGGCGTAATTGGCAATTCTTGATTCTGGAGATTGCTGAAGCCGTCCAATCACTGAGAACAACTCTGATGAACGGAGGAATTGTCTGCAGGGCGGATGCGAACACATCTTTGCCAATGAAAGGAGAGCTATTTTTAAAGGTGACTCATTTACCGAATCTTTCCTACCTGGGTTCAGTGCTACCACTGAACAGTCCGCCACCAACTTCAGTAAAGACTGCAACGTATATAAACAGCTCACAAGTGAAATTCCATTGCAAAGTGATTCAATTTCCAAAATCATGGATACTTTAATTATCTAAAACAGAAAGGCGCAAGACCACAAACCTGCATGGCTCCTTTTGATACAATATCTTCACAAAGTTTGTCGGAGTTGCGGACAAGATTGCTTAGTGCAGCTGCAGCATTTGCTTTAGTCTTGTCTTCTTCAGTTGAAACCAGAAATTTGGCAAGATGGGGTATAGATCTTCGTAGCTCATCATATAACATGTCACTATGGTAGGCAGCATTCCCAATCTGCAAAGAGAGAGAGATAAGTAGCTGCATATCTGCAAGGCCGCATATGTTTGTTTATATTTCTTTGGGACTGACACTACAAATGTTTTCAGCCCAAGAACCAAAGTTACATAATTTTTTTTATTGTGGAAGAAACCGAGTTAAACAATTAAGGTCGACACATTTTCTTAATAGCATGGTGAAAAAGAATAGGCTTGCAACAGACAGCTGAAAGCAATATAGCATGGCAAGAGAACTTACAGCAAAGCAAGCAAATTTTCGTGTCCGTTTGTCTGGATCAGAGCATCGATCAAGAAGGAGGCCAATAATTTGATGCCTTGCCTATATCATCATATTCTGTTGTAAAATACCAAAATAGGAATCCAACCTCCTACATATGTACAGATTGACAGAACCTTAAAACAATATATTGTTCACTACTTACTAGGGCACTATAAAAGTAGGAGCTGTGCCGGCACATATTCCCCAGAGCACTGCAAGCCTTTGACCGCACATTGGGATCTTCATGGGTAAGAAATTCCTTGAAGAACTCCAGTACAGAAGCTCCATTAATACATCCGTAGAATCCCTAAACCCCAAAAGTAAGACATAATAAGAAAACAAAAACTGTTTTATGCATTACTCTTCTTCCATTTAATGGTTTGTTTATCAGACTCTGAAATACGGGACAAAACAAAATCAAGTGAATATTAGATATCCATTCACAAAAAGTACATGAAATTGGGTTCGGAGATGTCTAATCACAATACAGGTCCCCAAAATATCTCGTAAAATTTGAGAGAAATTAAAATGGTATTAATAAAAAATTAAATTACTGAGGATGCAATACCACATAGACGAGAAAAAAAAGACCACTGACATCTGACTATTGTGCTTAAATATTTGAGGAATTAAGGGGAAATATCTGGAAGACAAGGATCCAACAAGATCTGACGTCAATATTGTTTGGTATTACCTAGAAGACAAGGATTCCCCTAAACAATACGATGTTCCTTCCATAGCTTGGAAACTTTATAGAAAAAAGGAAAAGAGAACATATGTTGACCCAGGATGTTACATGCAGCAGCAATTATTCAATCAAAACCAAATCTGACCTCATCCTTGCGAGCTAAATCAGAAACAATCATCAGAACATCCAGCACCACCTCTCTTGGGCTTGAACAATCGAGTAATCTTCTCATTCTAGTAGGCTCCAACAAGCCTTCTTTACGCACAAGTTGAAGTGCCAATGATTGGTGACCAATCATTTTAGCAAGAAAGGCCACAGGCCTTCCTGTATCCTTTAACTCCAGATGCTCTAAACATCGAAGAATGATGCCTGGCACTCTTACCTGAAAACTTCAGAAGCAATTGAATGAGAAACATATAAGCACCTGAGTACATGATGGTATCAAGATTCAGCAAATTAACTCAATCTGCATATCTAATAAATAATGAGCTATATGCTGTGTATCCTCCAAACGATAATGTCAAGTATCTCATGACACCATCCTGGAAAAAGAATCTAAACAAACCCCGCCCCTGGGGCCACAAAGAGGAAAACAAAGGAAAGAAGACCTAACCTCCAAAAGGTTTTTAATATACTTTCCCAGGTCTTCCTCAATTACTTTCACCATGTCTTTGTCTTCCATGCCAACTCTCACACCTGGTGAACCCATGTTGAGAAGGGCCCCGCTGTTCACTGAAGCAGTGGCTGATGGAAATCCTGGAGCATTCTGTACGGTCACAAAAGGAAATGCCAAGAGATCAATTACTGTATTTATTATATCTCTCACACCATCCTTCCCTCCACCAGGCCCAACCCAGGACTTTACAAGCTTGAGATGCATATCAGATATCAAGTCAGAGATATTCTTGATGTGATCACTTCTGAGCAGAACCTGACGAAAAGTTAAGGCTCCACCTGAGAGGCAGTGACATATTGACGATATTGTCGACACAACTCCTATAGGGGAAAGCCCAACTTGATCATTTGTGCTGTCAACTTCTTGTGGAGACACATTTTGTTGGTTTTTGGTTAACAAGCTGACTAGAAGCAGAGGGATATTGCTTGCACACAGCTGTTTTATGGATACGGGTCCTCCCCACCTCAGTCTGGACTCCAGCAAGCCAACACATCCATCCCGAAGACCATGCCAGTATGAGAGAGCACCATTGGTGTCATTAGGACCCAATTCAATTCCATTGCCTGATGAAAGTTTGAGGTATTCACATAGTGTGGTACTTCGAGGAATCAAAGGCACTGCTACCCTGGAGACAGATGAGCCAACAGAAGCTCCAGATTCAAGCGACAATATGGAAGCCAGTGCCAGCATGGCTGATGCAGTATGAGTTTGAAAGGAAGTGTTTGTGGTCTCATCAGAAGAAAAATGATGAGCAAGGACAGAAAGTCGAGAAAGCTGCTTCTTTGGGGAGGTTGTCAACATAAATAATGCAGAATGTCTACCAGTTGCCTTCAAACATTGTGCAATTGTTGCAAGGATGAGGCATGAATGCAGAATGAAGGTAGTGGGATTGGTTAATTTGCACTTGAAGTTGGTTGTCTCCATTGCTTGTGGATCTTTATTTTGAGATGACATGCACAAAGACAACAAAGAGAATATCTCTGAAATAATGGTTCCATCACCCCCACCACTGACAACAGTAGTTACAGGTAGGGAACTAGGCAGGCCACAGAGCATACCGGGAACAGTTCCATTATGCAAGCAGCACCTCAACAACAGCTGAAACATGGAAGAAAAATTGCAGTCCTTTACGTCAAATTATGAAAGCTAGATGCAGGCACAAATGGTAATTGAAAACTGATGGTAAAATTTTCCAAGACAATTGACATCTCATTATTTACAATTTTGAAAGACTACACATAAATGGCTGTTTACATGGGCAAAGAAATTTTCTTCACATGGTTAGGATGAGAGAAACACCTGAATGCTAGCATACAGTGAAGCTTCAAGTCGTTGATGAAGACAATAACGGATAGCAACCTGTACTGCTTCTGATCTAAGGAATGCTCTAGTCACTGCAGCAACAAGTTTTGTGGATTCTGTCCCAATTAATGAAATTTGATCTTGATCCCTAATGTCAAATTGGAGTGAAGGACTGCGCAAAGTGCTTAAGGGAAATGAATAGGCATTTCTTTTTGTACAAATATTTTCGGATGCATCTATCAGCAACCAAATAGCCCTACATGCTTCACAAGCTGCACACAGCATATTTGAAGAACCAGAAATAAGACTTGACCCTGCAGTAACTAAGCAGAGACAAAGTTGATCCACTAGACCACATGTTTTAGCGCGATCCAAAATACGTTTCAACGTTCCATTAAGATCAGAAACCGCCTCAGGAGCTGAAGTTGAAGAACATGCTTTAAGGCCCTGAGTGAGTCTTGTTAACACTACAGTAATGCAAGCAATTGACGCATACAGTACTCTTCCAGACGCATCTTCACTGCAACCAACAACCTACACATCCAACAAGATGAGAACAGGACCTTTGAATTGTATCCATAAAGCAATATGTACCATATTAAAAAGAACCATACCTGCGAAAAAATATCAGTTAAAGCAACCCAGTGCCTGAAATATGAGTCTCCAGTGCCAATTCCGGCATTGTCTACCAAAAATTTAATTATTGAGAAGCTCTGCAAAAGTAAATTAAAAGTTGCAAAAGATATAGAAAACACATTTCAGAAGTTAAAGTAGACATGGCAGGGGATGGAGGGCATAATAGCCTAGAATCCTTTTTTTTCAAAATGTTAATGGATATTGAGAGGTGCAGTGTGCAGATGCAAGGATTATAACAGATAAGCCAGACAAAGGTACAATTCGAAGTCTGCAAAAAGCACAGTAATTTATTAACAGCCAATGGAAAAACCAATTTCAAGCATAAGGCCATTGGGATGTGCAGACAAAGATTAGAAGTAAGAAATTTCTAATACCTTTTCTTTTAACTCATTTACTTCAGAAGTTTTCATGCTCACAATGATGCCAGTGTAAACAAGAAGTTCATGTATAATTTCATCAAGCAGCGCACTGGAATGGATGGCACCAGCTGCAACTAAATTTGAAAGGATTCTCAAAGACTGGTTAGAATTAAGAATATCTTCATCCCTGTATAAATATGACAAACAATCAAGTCTTTCAGATAAAAATTTGGTAGGTATCTGGTCATATCATTGTCCAAAAAATAAAGAACCAGCATTGACCAAAAAAAATTCCAAGAGCTGTATATAACAGTCCTAATATTCTATTATTATGTTGAACTTGGTAGCAGCTGTGAAGCGAGAGTGTGCTTCTCGCTCCTGTGCTGCTTCCTCCTCTCTCTGTTTCGGTTTAGTTTTTTGTTTTCTTGTTCCTTTTTTTTTTTTTCTTGTCTTGTTTGGCTGTGGATGCCTTATCCCACTCTGTGTTTAGTTCTTCGTTTTAATACAATTGTTTCACTTCTATAAAAAAAACAATCCCTAATGGAGCAGTACTATGTAGAATTGATATGCCTATATATACACTAATTTGCCGTAGTTCTTGTTGGTACAGTACACATAAGAATATTTTACACTTGTTTTCTTGCCATCATTTGACTAGCTACTAGGAGATCTGTTAATTTAAAAATAAGAATAAAACATGTTATGGACCATTTAAAACAAATAAAAGAGCTTTTAAGCTATCATCATTTACAGAAGCAGTCAAAGCATTCTGCACTGAGTGTGTAGAGCATGGTTCCAACATAACTTGATAGGAGAATAAGAAACAAAAATTTTCATCGTATTTAATAGAAGAGTGCAATTCAGCTTTACCAGGAAGAATCTAGGGATCCTTGGGAACATCTTTTTAGTGGTAGCAAAACCTGTGCTAATGCTTCATTGTCTTGACCAATTACTTGTGCACCTTTGACTGTACCAGAGTTATTTTCCAATCTGTCCAAAATTTGGCAACCTGAAGCAAAACATTACTTAAGCTCACCTCATAATAGCAACATCATGTATAAACTTATGAAGCAATAACTGCAATGCTTATGCTTTTCCATTAATGAACACAGATCCAGGGCCTCAAGCATGATATACAAAATTAATTTAATCAAATTCTTAATCTTGACATATGCAAACACACAGACAATCAAGAGAGGGTCAGGAATGTCAATTTTGTAGCTACATCAAAAGGTTTCCACTTCCTTTTCAAAATAGAATCAGACGATCTTCCTCGTTATGGAAGCTTCATATACCTGACTGTTTAACTTCCTTAAGATTTGCAAATCCTGGGAACTCATTTGGGGAATAATTGACTGTCGTGCAGTCATAAATGTCTGATTGAGCATCATTCTGAAAACTTATTCCACTGTTCTCTGAAGAAGCTGTAGAGTTGACTTTACGTATGACATGGTAAGTAATTAAAAACAGACGAAAGAAAAAGAAATAATTAGTAAGGAAAAAAGTAACTACCAGAAGAAGAAACAGCCAAACCAACTGATGTTTGAACTGTGTTTCCTTCACGCCTCCATGCAGAAACACATCCTCTTTCTGCAGCAGTTGCAGAATGCATTTCCTGGAAAAGGTTTAATAATTGCACAGTTAGAACTAGATATCTAGACAGATGTCTCTGTGAATACAAGACAAAGAACTGGCATTGTCTTGAAGTCATGTTATATTAAAACACTGAGAAACAATATATAAGGTTTTTACTATTTTAAACTTTATAAAAGCAAACATGGAACATGTAGATGCATTGAGATATCACTACCCTAGCCTCCAGTTCATGAGACGTCTCTTTAACAAATGGGTGTTCAAGAAGAGCTGGCCAAGTCAATCGATTTTGAGGTACCTGCTCTCAAGAATAAAAACACCAGTTAATAATGGAAGTTGGCAGAGATAGACATTGAAAATTTTCAACTGAAAAGCCATGCATTTCAAATTACAACCTTATTGAGCAATCCCTTCAGAAAGCTTTTAAAACTTGGACTCATGTTGTCAGGGTATTTAACCGGATCCTGAAACATTTCAAAGTAGCATTAGATTATGCCTTCACTGACATACCTAACAAAACTCATACAAAAATTTGATTAAATGTACCTTAACAATGTGCCTGATGAGTGCATATATAGAATTTGTATAGAAAGGAGGCTGGCCAACAAATAATTCATATCTGTTGTTGAGTACACCCCAAAAACAAAATATAACAAATATGGGGAAATAGAAAAGAAAAAAATATGCGACCAAAATAAAAAGAAAATTAAAAAATAAGGGAGAAAAAGGAGCAAACCCAAATAGGCTGCGGAATTTGCAATCAAAACTATTTATATTTTGATTATGATATATGGAAAATTGCAAAGAGATCCCTTATGAAATCTTACACGTCAGCCAGACTAAAAATGAAATAAGGAAAGAAAGCACATAACATGAATGAATAGATTAAATTAGAAATCCTCTTGAACTAAGTTATTGAAGGTACAGAAATATATTATAACAAGAGTCAAAATCTAACAAACCAGAAGTAGAACAGTGGAATAGAAACTCAAAGAAATATTTTTCTTTGAAAGATAAAAGTAGGGATGCAACATACAAGATTACTCCAAGAGACCATAAATCTGCGGTGTGATTGTAGGGTTGTTCCCGTACTAGTTCAGGTGCCATGTACAGAGGAGTACCTAATGAACATTAATGAAAACTTCACTGAATGGGCAATCAAAGTACCATAATTCCTCCAGAATCTTCAGGGAGTTTCCTAAAAGGTAATCTAGAATTGTAAGCTAACCTTTAATGGATCGCAAAACAACAGTATTTGTGGACATTGCACGTGCAAACCCAAAATCACAGAGCTGTGACAAACAAGATGATTTAAAAGTTATCTGATACCAAATATGCACTTATGCACTTACATAAGAATGCTTGTATAAGCTCTACTAGGAACACAAGGAACTACTTAGATATCTCACCATGAGAACTTAACAACATAAATGATAACATAATAAATTACTATATAGAAAATAGTACAATAGTCATTTTCCACTACAAAAGTAATTTACATAGTTCCATAGTTCATACGATGGACATGAGAAAGACATGAGTACTCAACTTTGAGAAGTTACGCCAAATATCAACCACATTGAACTAATGATCATAAGGCAAAAGCAAACCTATATTTTTCATAAAGTGGGTAAACTGAAAGTTCTAAACAGGCAAACCATTATACATGTCTTAAACATAGATGAAGTTTATTTTAAACCACCTTAGCTATCTCTTCTAAACAGCACACCACTTGTATAAAGTATAAAGAGTGGACAAAAAAGCAACAACGATAAGATTACTTAAGAAAATGAATTAATTTGCTTCAATTGTTCATAAATTTAACATATTGAGATTATCAGTAGAATTAACCTTAACAATAGAGCCAGCACCAATGAGAATGTTTTGTGGTTTCATGTCACGATGGATGATACGGTTGGAATGCAAATAATGCAATGCTCTGACCTGTGAAATTCAATAACAAAGAAAGCTTACTATATTTGTCATTCACAACGTGAAAGACTAAACAGTCAAACATGATAAAGAATTGAGATGGAACCCAAATTCATGATAAAGATTTTACCAACTGCTTTGCAATTGCTTGAACTTGTTCTTCATGAAGGCACTTATCATCCTCAACAATTTCAAATAATTCACCCTGCATATCAAGGAATTCGTTGATATTTAATGTGTCTTGAAATATCAAGGAATTCGATGATATCCCTGTGCATGTGCTAGAGTTTCCAAAATAACAAGATAGTATAGATAAATTAATGCAGTCATAGTGAAGAAAAAAGGGATCCGTACTTGTGCAAATTCTGTGACAACACAAAACTCTTGTGGGCTTTCAAAGGAATCAAGCATTTCAATTATATTCTCATGCTTCAACTTTCTTAGGATCTGCACATTTAGGAACAGTGAATATCAGACAACTGAAAACCCTCCGAGAAATATCAATCATAGATGATAAATGAGTCCATTACCTCAATTTCTTGTCTTAAATTGTGAATATCTTTGTCGGTTTTCCCATGTTTCATAATGAATTTCATTGCAACTGTCTGAAGCAGTAATCAAAATAATGAATCGCCGCATAAACGAAAAGGAAGAAAAATAGAGAAGGAAAAATTAGATGTGCAAAAGGGTTTCCTACCTGCCCAGTATACTTGCGCCTTCCCTTGTATACCTTCCCAAATGAACCTTCGCCTACAAGCTCAATCACATGGTAGCCCTCCACACCCATCCTTTAAATCTAGGTTTAGTAAAAAATTGATGCAAATCTAGGTTTCAACAACCATAACATTTAATCTAAAATCTGAACCCGAAACAGAGATTAGAGAGAGGGCGAGCGAAGAGAGTTTTGAAAATTGGTACTGAGAGAGTGGAACTGAGAGAGAGGTTGGGTTTTTTGGATTTTTCCCGCCCACTTTATTTTCACCCTAATAGAACTTACCTAAACCAAATTTTCAGCCAATTTAGTTACATTTTTTTAGACATAAACTCATAAAACTAATATATTCTAGACATAAACTCTTTTTTTTTTTTTTTTACTTCCAACGAAAACTCAAATTTAAAATAGGATGTCGTTTAAGATAATAGTATCACGCACTAAATTACAATCGATACCACATGCACATTCAAGTTTTGTGAACGACTGTTACATTTTTTTCTCTTCATAATAACAGTTCCTAATTTATAGCATATCCATAATGCTATTTTTTGACTTAAACGTTGAATAATTATATCCTCAATTTTAGGGATTCTGTTTCTAACAATTCAAATCCTAATCAATTTCAGTTCTCTCCCATGTCACTTTTAACCTAACCTAATAAGTACATCATAAAAAATATAAGGTGTTGCTAAACGAACTCTAAAATTAACTGAGTATACTCTATAATCTAAGTTAACCATACTATTTTAATCAAAATGTAAAATTAACTAAATACACCCTATTTAACTACAAAAAATAGCCCTAGTACAACACTCTAACCAATCCTAAACCAGGTTTCTCTTTTTATATGAATTTGTGCCATCTTTTTATATTTTGGGTTTCATCAAAATCTTTAATTTCGTAATACCAATTCTAAACTAGTACTGGCTTCGTTATTCGTGAGCACCAAGCAATACGAGGAGTAAGGTGTACTTATTAAAATTTTATTTGTTTCACAATTCAATATATTTTTTTTGGTCATTTTATATTAGAGTTAATTAGTAATTTAATAAATAATTTGGTAGTAGGGTGTACTTAGTTAATTTTAGGGTTCGTTTAGCAATACTCAAAATATATTCAATATGTCTATAAAAAAAAAAAAAGAAGAAAATATATTCAATATAAATATATGCTGGGGATGGTATTTTGTATCATTATGGCATGTACTGTTTACAAAATTGTCTAGATTCCGAGTCTCTACATACTCCCTTGGAGATGTTCAGGACTTAGGTGTATTTATATGAATATGAGAGTGTAAATCATGCATCCTTCTCGTAGAGTAAATGGCTTGAATCTGGATTAAGATTAAGGTTTATACTCAATCTCGTGGTAGAGGTACCTCTTGAGATTACCTGCACACTTCAAACAGTTATCAGAATAGGAGCAAACTGGGGTTTATCCCAGTTGAACCCCCTCCGATGGCTAAGTCCGAGGTAGTTTAGAGGTGGAGAAATGGATATAGGGTTTGCCATGTGAGAATATTTATTACCTTTGTCCTGATATAGGTGAAGGGTATTTATAGAGGGGAGAAGGAGAGACATATATTTAAGGAGGAGATATTTATCTCCCTTCCCCATGGTGGGACTGGATTACATTAAATGACTTGTTCTGATCACCATACTGTCTGACAGGGATTAGGTGGCAAAGCGACACTTGGCTTTGGATGGGAGGCACATTAATTGATCCCTTTTCATCACCAGGTTGCTCATCGGGGATCAAATGGTAAGGCAACACTTAGCCTTGGATGGGAAGTACATTAACTAATCTTTTTCCATCATAAGGCTGTTTATCAGACGGATGGAGTGACTGACTTGACAGGGGTCTGATCATGCATGTTTATCATCAATGCGCCTCTAGTCATACACGGCACCACAATGGTCGAGTCGATGTTCGAATGCCCGATCACTGATTCACATTCTGTCCTGTCAGGGTTTGGCTAGGAGGCCATTTATTGACACCCAGGGCACTACATCTGATCGGGTCAGTATAAGGGTAACCCATAGGGATGGCAACAGGTCGGGTAGGGGCTGGATATGACAATACCATCCCTGTCCCCTGTCCTCGAACCCATCCCCGTTTAATAGGTTTCGAGGAATCCCCGTCCCTGTCTTTGTCGAGGGACTATCCCCCATACCCGCCCCAAATCCCCGAATTTTTATTTTTTATTTTTTTGCATAAAAAATATTTATCATACATTTTAACATTAAGTTTTATATTAAATTATCATTCGACACATCCAAATTAACTATAAAGTTCAACTCAACTATTCAAAATCACATCAATATGAAAGTCCAGAGAAGATTAGGAAGAATTAGGAGAGAGAAGTTAACTTGGGATTAAACATAAATATTATAATTATATATATTTATTTAAATATAAACATATATATATTTTCGAGTTGGGTTTGGGGATGAGGACGCCAATACCATCCCCTCCCCATAGCCATTGGGGATTTTTCAAGTTCGAGGATCCCCGTATCCGATACCCATTTCGCCCAGAAATCTACCCTTGTTAAGGTTGGGGACCCGACGGGGACTTGCCCCCACGAGGATTTTTGCCATCCCTAGTAACTCAGCTGTTAGATAAAAAATGGAATAAAGCAATTAAAAAATTCACCCAACATATCTCACTCTTATTTACAAATAAAAGTTTAATATGAAAAATGAAATAAATAATGGAATTTGATTTGATGTTATGGCTGCATCCAGGGAACCCTAGACTACCTACATACCTCATTTCGGGGATCAAGCCTTTTTTGGTTATATTTTTAACAAGGGCTTTCAAAAAGTGGATGACCCCTTGAAAGAATTTTATGGTGTGAGAAATATTTTATGGAATTTGGATGAATGTGCTTGGACCATGGATTCAATTTGATTTTATAGTTGGAAAAGTGTTTGGGGCGAATTTGGTTAAGGTAAACCAAGGATTCTATTTGGACTTGCATTTGTATCTAGATTGAATTTTCAAATTGCCTACGTATTCTTGGCGGAATCAAACCGGACGTAGTTCCTCGTAGAATTTGACTGGACTTTCAAGGAATGAATGACCACTTGTGTTTGAGAAATTTGAATTTGATCTCATTGAAATTTGCACAGGTAGATGACCGAAGAGAAAATTTGGAATGGTTTTGTACCATTTTTTATCGTCAATGTCCAAAGAAAATTAACATGCATTTTAATGAACCCATTAATTTACTCACATATGGTTTTGAGGATTTAAATAAATAATCCATTAACCACATAATTTATTTGGACCACCCATCAAATATTTTGGGCTTTTGATAGTTATTGGTAATTTGTTTTGTCAACCCATCAATTTATTTTCAGGCCTTGACATTTCCATTAGTTGGCCCATAAGTCAAGAGTCCTCGTCAAAAAGGCTTTGAGAGTCAGCTGCCAATTGAAACCAAAACCGATATCTATTTGGAATAGTAGAGATCAATTCAAACTAAGTCACTCCCATGTCTATCTAGAGTAGTTCAAATTAATTCAAACTGGACCAAACCATATATCTTTAGTTACCCATAAGCCACAATTGATAAAGAGCTTTGAGTTTGAGACGCCAAAACCAAAGAGAAGTCAAAACAAGGTTAGTCTTTCCTTTGCTCCTTTATGTCAGAGTTAGACTATATGACCGATTAAACTATTAATTGAAAGTATGGGAACTTAAAGAGGCAGCGTTTGTTTGTCAAAGTACAGAGCTACTTTTTCTTCTCTTTGTCTTTGTTTGGCTTTTCTTCCTTGCTTTTGCTGGTTTCTTCCTGGTCTTCCAAACCCCCTTTTTTTTTTGGTTGCTTTCTTCTTCCATCTTGGGCACGGCAGGAGATGGAGGCTTCTTGGCCTGAAATTGACGAGCCATATTTTCCTTTTGCTTTTTGCTTGAAGTAATAATTTGCGGCCTGGCGATTCTGGACGGAGGCTGTTTGTCGTGCACCTTTTTTTTGGTGTCGAGGAAAATAAACTCTTTTCTCTTTTGGGATATCTGCTTTTTCTTTTTGTATGTGATTTTATTTTCATAATTTCCTTGAAGGTTTAGCTGTATCTTTGGGTCCAAAGACAATTTTGAATTCTCTACTCCCTTCTGGTCTCTTGATGATTTTTTCTTCTTATTTGAATTTTGTAGCAACGACCTGATGCTTTGGTGCACTATTTGATTGCATATTTTCATTTGCAGACTGAGATCTTTTGGGAGGGCTATGATACCGCCAATTGAGATGATGACTTTGTTTTGTCCTATTCGCCTCATGTCTTGCCAGCAACAAAATGAGAACCTTTTATGATATTTGCAAATTACTGCAGAGGAGTGTTGTCTTAGTAACTTGTGAGAGCTGTTTGGCTTGGGATTTTTCTTTGTTGACAACTTTTGGAGCACAACACGTGGATGTTAGTCATCAGCTTTTATAAACTTTCTAGCAATTAGCAGTATCTGCATATCTTTTAAGATCTGCTTTCACATTTTCTTTTGTTTATGCATATGGGTGAGACTAAAACAGAGTTGTTGATTTTCTCGATTTGCAGCATATTTTGCCATCTCTTCTTTCTCCAATTTGCATATCCGGATTTTCGCTATGTTGAAGGTGGGTTAGGATATAACATGCCATTTTCTGTTTTTGGTACTCAAGAACACTCGCAAGGTCTTCTCTGACTACCACATCGTGCCTATGGACACTCGCAAGGTGTTTATAGCACTCAGTATAGTGGGGTTCTTGTGGAAGCCCATCTGTATATTCAGAACAGAGAGGCCCTTGCGGGAGCTCTTTGTGTAAATAGCACGATTACTGCCAATTTGAGAGGATTTGTTTACATGTTCCATTGCTGAGACCTCTCTTGATATCAGACATTTCTTGATATCAAAACGGAGGAATTTCAGGCTTCTGTACAATGGTCTCACACAAATTTTTTTTGCTTGCAAGTTAGTTGTATAGAAAAGGATACGCAAATGAATTAGTTTATACCTTCTCAATGGTATTGTGACAGAACTTCGTATCTTCTTTGCTAGTTTCTGCAGCAGTTTTGGTTTTTTTTTCTTTTGTGTAGCCCTTTTATGTTTTCTCTCCTATGCGTTTTTGCCTTTTGTTTTCTCCCCTTTTTCCTTCCTAATGGTCCCTTTTTATAGACCCAGAGAAACTGAAAGGAGTATAGTCAGTTATGGACTCATGTACTGTGTGGGTACTGTATGTGGGAGTAACTTCACAATTTCAGTCAGCCCCTCAACTCCACACTCCAAAGTCACGTACATGAAGCATATTCTGTTAGTGCTTTTAATATATTAATATTAATTCATTTTGGGCCTAAACCAATTTAGCAATAAGTTCACAATACCATTTTAGCTATGAGCCCAACTTCTTTAAACTTGGGCCAGAATTTAACTTGATGTCAATGAATAAATATTTTTTTTTTTTAACAAATGCCCCCTCAAGCATCGTTTATGTAACTTCCTTTACGCATACGAGTCTTGATAAAAATTTATAACCTTGGACTAACACGTATTGCAAAATTTTCAGGTATGGATGCAAATGGTCAATTATACGTCCAACGAGTGCTTGATAAGAAAGGGCTTCCAATTGGTCAAGAATATGATAGGTCTATGTCTTTGAACTCAGTTCAAATTGATGTATCTCCTGAGGATAGAGTCACTTGGTTTACCACTGAGAATGTAAACTATGTTATTGCAAGTTTATTCCTGATGATGGAATTCTTAAAGTTTGTCGAGTTCACGGTCCAAAGTTTGAAGCCTGCACTTTGATGGAGGTCAACAATAATGCTGATGGTGACATTGAAGTTGGCCATAAAAATAATTTTCCTCCTATTTTATGTAAAATGCTAAAAAAACAAAACAGATTGGGGACTCGAGCTAAGCATTCGTGGTTTGGCAGAGTTTCGTCTTGGCATCCTAGAGTGGACTGAGGCCATTTTACGAGACTTTAAAGAGGTATTATTTCGTGTTGAAATGTATGGTGTTGTAGCCGTTTCCCGCTATCCTTATATGTATTCGCTAAATGTTTGGAAAGCCTTTCTAGAGTTGTGGGGGCCTTTGACCAACACTTTGAACCAAGAAAATGGCGAAATGGGAATATCGTTGTATGACCTGAAGATTATTGGGGGTTTACCTATTTTAGGAGTTCCTTATGAGGAGTTTATACCTCTAAATCGGGATTTCCAGCGTGAAGTAATGTATATGTCGACCATTTGGAAACTTCTTTTAATTTATTCTCAACTATGCTCACTTTATGATGAAAAAATGTGTACTCTGGGACTAGTGGGTTGCACATTTTTTCAGAGGGAAAATAATTTATGGAACTTTTGGTGAAGGAAACATCTTAAAAGCAAGAGAAAATATGATGGCTCAAAAATTAAATCTAGAGATATCAACAAAATGAAAATTAACTGCCTTCTTAGCATTCTTTCTTAATAGATTTGCTCTACCTTCAAGAGGTTCTTGGATGAGGCTAGAAACTTTTTACATGGCTAGTTTGATGGCTCGAGGAGTAAAAGTTTCTGTTGCACCTACTGTG
Source organism: Prunus persica (assembly GCF_000346465.2). Lineage (NCBI taxonomy): Eukaryota > Viridiplantae > Streptophyta > Magnoliopsida > Rosales > Rosaceae > Prunus > Prunus persica. The sequence continues at coordinate 14,521,125 of NC_034011.1, read as the reverse complement.
TTGGCTATATATATCATGGCCTTAGGGAAATTGTCACTTGTTCGAGAGGTCCTGGTACTTTTTTAGCTTGTTTTCCGGTTCATTACATCAGTGGGTGGATGGGTGAGTATTTTCCCTGTTTGTATAGATGGCATAATGATATTGAATTTCCAGCTAGTTATCCTCATTTAACTAGGTATGCTGGTATTGCTGCTAACGATATGGACATTTCAAAGGCTAGAGTTATTTTTAGAAGTGACATATCCATGCGATATCGTCCCAGCGCTTTTGATGAGCAGGATGGCCTTACCTTTATGGATAATTAAAAACTGTCAGATGACAGGTTTGAGATATTAGTTTGTATGTGTACATCAAAACTCCCTATAAGAGTTGATAACAAACTTTGGCTAGAGCCATATTACCCAAATAGATTTGCTCTCCAATTTGGTTTTGATCAGGGTGTTCCTTCTGATAAACTTAGCTTTGGTATCGCCAAGAGGGGTCATTGTAATGTTGAGGATTTGTTCAGACCTCAAACTTCACTTCTAAGGAGAAACACTTCAGTGCTTTTCTACATTTCGCATTCTACTCGTATGGGGCAATGTACATACTGGTAATGTAGGTGGTGGATGGGTTAAACCGCATCATACTTGGGTTTGTCTGTGTTGACTGTTTATGTAAACCTATCCAAATGTCCTCTCAAGGAAAAATCAATTTATGTAATATCTAATTTGAAAGAAGTTTCCATTGGCTTACAAAGGAAGTCGTAATTTCTGAAGTGGAAGCAAGAAACTCGTCCATCAGTGTGAAGCGACAAAGTGAAACTTCCCGTCCTGCGAAGAGGCGGAAGGAAAGGGCAGGTAGAAAAAATGAAGACATATTCTCTTCCTCTGGAAGCAGTCAAGATGTAAACTTTAATGCTCCGTTTGGATGAAGGAATTGCAAATTACATAGAATTCTAAAATGATAGAATTTAGATTTCCGTCATTTCAATTTCTGGCAATTGAAGATTTCAGTGTCTGGATTTATGTATGTCGAATTTTGTAAATGACAGGAATTAAAATTTTCAATATTTGGATAACTCATGTAAATTATAAATGACAGAAATTAAATATTTCGAAAGAACAAAAAAACTGATAATCGACATAGAAGGTATTCCTCAAAGTATAAACCAAGATGAAAGTACCAAACGAAAACTGCGATGTATAAAAGAAAACTGCAATGCAAAAACAGAAACTGCAATACAAAAATGGAAACTGCAATACTGAGTCTGGGCAAAAATGCTCAGCTCTAGAGTTAAACAAAACAAAACAATTTTTTTTATTTATTCAAGACATGTTGGGGAGGGGGAATCAAATTGAAGACCACCTAGAATGTAAAATAGGTTTATTCATGTTTCTATTTTCTGCATTGCACGTTCGGTTTCCTGCATTGCAGTTTCCGTTTTCTGCAATGCAGTTTCTATTGTCCAGTGCAGTTTTCGAGAAAAAAAAAGAAGAAGATTTTGTGTCATTGAAGATCGATTTGTGTCAATGATCAATCTACAATCTAATAAATCCCTCACGTTCAACTCTAGAGTTATACAAAACAAAACAATATTTTTTTTAAATTCAAGCCATGTTGGGAGAAGGGGGATCGGACTGAAGACCACCTAGAACGTAAAATAGGTTATTCGTGTTTCTCTTTTATGTATTGCAGTTTCCGTTATCTGCAATGCAGTTTCCATTTTTTACATTGCAGTTTCCGCTTTCTACAATGCAGTTTCCACTGTTTGCAGTGCAGTTTTCAAACTTGATTTCCTGTCAATGATCAATCTACAATCTTTGAGAACTTGATATTAATATATGAAAGCACCTAGTAAGCCACATCCCAAAATAACTAAAAACTAAAAACTACATGACCGCAAATAGTAAAAAGAGACCTTAACCAATCAAATCAGCAAATGAAAACCAAAAAATTCATGCCAACAACTAGTAAGAAACAACCAAAACTAATAAAATCAAAAAATTAAATTATAAAATGCAATGCAACACCTAGTAAGCAACATCCCAAAACAATTAAAAATCAAAAACTACATTACTGCAACTAGTAAGATTTTCAGCAATTTGAATCACATAAAGACCTTGCAAAATAGGAAAATTGACAAGATACTTGACCACATTGTCAAAGAGCATAAAGCCAGCAAGGAGAAGCCGAGACTACAGGCAAGGACACATCAAATGATCTATTAGGTGTCCTTTTGAATTTGCAGGAGCATGGGGAGCTTGAAGTTCTTTTAACAATGAAGAATATCAAAGTGGTTCTCTTGGTTAGTATGTTTATGTATATGTATTTCTCATCAAGTTTTTCATACTTACACTAACAAAGTGTACTTAGGCATCCAATAATTAACTAGAAGGTTAATCTTATTGAAACAGAAATCTCTCTTCTGATTTCTCTATGTATTCTTCACTCAATCTACTTTATACACATATTCCCCTAAGTTGGTGTTGAAAGAATGCACATGATATTGGTTTAGAAATAACCTAACAACCAGGAACTGGTTTAAACTAAAATTTTCTTTGCAACATTTCAAGACATGATGTTTGGTCATCCTACTGAAATTCATGTATTCAACATTTCAACATTTCAACATTTCAGGAATTTCCAAAGATATTGTAACAACCCGATCCTTAATTAATTATTATTTATTAATTTATTCTGAGAAAAGACAATTTTGCCCCTATAATAAATTATTTGAGAAAATGTTGACTTTTTTTTACCGGGAAAAAGTTCGAAAATTCCGCTTGTACCGTTGCTTAAAGCGCGACCGAACGAGTTCGTAGACACGTAGTGGACTCGAATCGAAGTTATAACGAAGAAATTACGATCAAATATGTTGAGGGGCAAAATGGTAATTTGCCAAGTCATTTTAAAAAAAAAACGTATTCTCTCTCCTAATCTCTCTCTCCCCCTGCAATACCCCCTTCCCCGTCTGTTTCTCACGACCGCCACCACCAGACATCACTCGACCCGCCAGACTGGACTCAAACTCACCGGTGTCGTTCCGCCGTCAACCTCAGCCCACTCCAACCCCAACCACTGTCAAAATCTCGTTGGGCAAGCCGAGAAATCTGGTCTGTTTTGCTGGAATTTCGCCCGCGTCGTACACCGTCATCCGGCCACCAAATCTGAAGAACCAGGTATGGAATTTCATCCATTTTGCAAGCTCTAGTTGATGGTTGGGTAGCGTTTTAGAAATTTCTAGCATTGATAGCTCGATTTTGGGTTCAAAGTTTTGTCGATTTTGGGATTGCTATTCTGGCCACTTTTTGGGGTAGGTCCAAGAATAAAAGTGGTTCCAAATAGGGTGTTATACTTAAAGTAGGAGTTTGGGCCGGCGGTTTGGAGTATTTTCGATTGGGGTAAATTGATCAAGCCACCCACGCGATGCTAGTGAGTGTGGTGGCACATGGGCAACATAGTGGGATTCATATTCAGTCCTAAATTGAGCTCTTTGTCTTCATGAGCGCGTAGGAATTCGCGGATCTCAATTCGGATAACGTTTGAACCCCAAACGGATCTCGCCTATTGTGCGATTTTCAGGTCCAATAAGTTTGAGCTGTTGGTTCGTAGTTAATTTCATATATGTTAATTTAGGTATTCTCAGGATCGTTTAGAATCTGACAGATCGTAAATCGGAGTCCTGGATACTCCGAAAATGCAAAACCTAGGTCTAGGGTTACAGTAACCATCCGATCGTGCGATCATGATCAATCCGACCATCTGATCGAGACCCAACTCTTGGGACATATGTCCTAGGAATGTTAGAACCTCTAGGAACTCTCGGATCGGAATTTTGAGGTTGTGGACCCCATGGTGTCCGAAGTTGACTTTTTGGGAAATTTATTGCTTATCGGTTCTTGGGTCTTCTTAGACCGTTCCAATCATCCGAAAGGTTTAAATGGGCATAGGATCGGTCCGGAGACTCATACATGTACTCTATTACAGATTTTATGATTATGGAATACAGTATTTTATGGGATTCATGTGGAAACATGTGTGAGTGTTCATTGGTTAGTAATGGCATTAATTTCATGGATTAGATTACCATATCACTTATTATGAAATTATATGACTATGGAGTGTGTATATATGATTGTATACATATGGATTGCTAAATTATATATATATATATATGTTATTTTGTATTTGGAGGTGTATTATTGTATGTGATGGTACACTTAAAGGATATTTTCGATGATTAGAGATTATGCAATATTGAGAATTGATTTTTAAAAAATTGAGAAGAGAATATAAGCAAGGTTTGTGAAACAAGAGGAACTTGGAGATAAGTTTCAGAATATGGTTTTCAAACCCACCTCAGGAGTTACCCCCTAATTGCCTTTGGAAATGGATTTGTCATTTATGACAATGTACCATGAGTTTCGGGGACGCCTGAATTGTGTGGTGCGAGGACTGTGGCTCAAGCTAACTAATGGTCCCCTAAGGCCTGTGAGGACACAGCTCGATTAACTTTATGTTTCTGAGACCTGCGAGGACGCGGCTCGGTTAACTTTGTATTTCCGAAGCCTACGAGGATGGAATTGACGGACTAATACTGGAATTGACGAATTATTATTGGAATTGACAGTATTAACGGAATTGACGGTATTAATGGAATTGACGGATCAGGAATGGGGGTATGCCTAGGTGGAGAGAATTTAGATTTTAAGATGCTTTTAAACTAAATTGAGGATTTTATACGATCACCATTATTTTCTTAAGCGTCGCATTTGTTTTACAAGTTATAGATGGAAACATACATATAGATTCTAATTAAGTTGTTGATATATATAAATATATATATTTTTATTTTATTTTTATGAACCTTACGTGAGTTTCAATAGAAGGATACAAGGGTCTTCGGAGCTTATAAATCTTTAACTCATTTTACTTTATTTTATTTTATTTTATTTTAGTATGTTTATTTATCTTTATCTTTTATTATTTTATATGGTATTAAATAGCTTAAGTTTTTCTAGCATATTTTGCCCCACAGGTCGTAGAGATGTCCGAACTGTGTGGAGCGAGGACTACAAGGCAGGACGTGTCACCAATGGTGTCATGAGGAATTAATAGTTATGGCTTTCCAAGAGTGATTTCTTGAATCTAAATGCTTCATTCCTTCATTTAATTATATATTGTCATATGAGTAATGCCAGAAAGCTTGGAACAGGAAGCTGAGATAGAAGATGAGAACTATGTGTGGCCTGATCCCTTACTAAGGGTATGTAGGCAACCTAAGATTCTAGGTGCAGCCACGAGGTCAAGTAATTAAAGGTAGTCCAGCTAAGTTATTATGAAATCTAGCATTGTTCTGGGAATGTTTTAAGAAATTGAATTTAATGTTGTTAGTAGAATGATTTATTCGTTTCATTGAGGCATGTGGCCAGACTGTTGTGATGCTTGAATTCTTGGTTATAAATTGATATATGCTAAACGTTTGGGTTATATAAACGTTTATTGACATGTGAAAATTTCGAGAAATGTTCAATTTACAGGGGAGACTCTGCCGAATTTTTGGCAGAAGTCAAACTTGAGATAATTATATTTTGATTAGAAGGGAAAATAGGTCATTTGTGCTCGACACCCGCCAAGTGTCAGACACGCACAGGGTTCGGCTCGGATTCCAAAGTGAAATTTGGGTCGGGTCCTGTCAGACACAGCCCAATAAGTACTGCATAGAGATGCAAAAACAAGAAGAATGAGACGTTCAAATACTGCACTATAGTTTCTAGAAAAAAAAAATTAAATGTTATAATCTTGACAGGAACAAAAATGTCATAAAATAAATTATGAGCATAAAGATCCGGAGTTCCTCACCATACCAGTCAGAGAAAAGCTCATGGAAAAGCTAAGAGGCATCAACATTAGCAGCGATCGGCTCTGGCCCTTCGGTCTCAGACCTTCTCTGCCGGATCTGGCCATCTTCAATGACGCGCTGTATGGAGTCACAACCACTTTGACGTCACAACCCCTGTGCTTAAGAGAGAGAGAGAGAGAGAGAGGTATTTTGTGTTTATAATTTAGACAGGCCTAACCAATCTGGGCCTCCTCTTTGGCCAAATTTAAAACAAAATTTGATAAGTAGGTATTAAAACCCAAACAGAAATACTCTATGTCTTAAAAGCTATTTAATAAGGATAGTTATGTCTAATACCTAATTTTTCTGTTTTAAATATTAATTTAGTTTATTGTTTTAGTTAGTTCAAATTAGTTTTTTTTATTTATTAAAAAAATACATTACAAATGAGATCTCCTTGGGATCTTATTTCCATACATATCAAAGTAAAATATAGTAATTACATTCACAGGAAAATTACTAAACCAAATAAAAGAGTTATTATACCCATGCCCCTTCTTAGCTAATTGATCAGCAGCCTGTTTAGGCCTGCTTATTACATATTCAATATTTAAGGTGTATTGGGCCAAGTCTATGGCTTGAACTTTAATATTAATTGGATATCTGATCCAGTAAAATGGCTAATATAAGGAAATTATTATTTAATTGATAATTACCTAAATTAAGTGGATATTCTCGGCCATTATTTGGTGGCGAAGACAATCAATTAGATAATTGATTCTAATTAATTGTGATCTGATTTTGACTGTGACCTAATAGAAGATTACTTTTTCTATGCTAGGGTTACACTCATATAAAAGGATAGGATACTTCACGGCAAAACACACAACTTTCTTCAACAATAAACTCAACACAAAGGCAAAACACACAACTTTTTTCGATAATCAACTCAACACAAAAACCTTGGCTCTTTCATAAAAGGAGATGCCCTAAGTTGTTGCCCTCGAGAACTTAGGCCCAGGGCTGACTTGTTGAAGAGACGTTCATGTTTCTTCTTTTGAACATAGTTAAATCTCTTAACTAAAATTGCGGTTTTGTTTCTGATTTTCACGTTTGTGGATTCACCATTTTTGTTATGAGAAATAAAATTTTAAAAATCGAAATTGGCTAAATAGCCCCTTTGTAAAACACTTGTTAAAAAAAATGAACCTGAACTCTGGGGACGGAAAAATGTAGGATTCGGGCTTTTCTTCATTATGAGTTTTTTTTTTTTTTTTTTTTTTTAATTGCCCAGGAATATGAGTCAATGAGCTAATTGTGAGCCAATTGGGTTTTTGGGTTTTAGGGTTTTACTAGCCTTTTCACCGAATATTCAAAATTTAAAAACTCAAAAGATCCCAACTTTCCTCGGAAACAAACAAGAATGGCAGCAGTTTCAGCGTCTCTCAGCTTACCCTCAAGAACCCCTGAACCCTCTGTTCGGAAAATGTCAATCCTGAATAAGTTCCACAGTGTCGCTTCCAGAACCCACTGCAATTTCGACGCCATTTTCAAACCATCCACCCTAACCCTCTTCATCTCCACCCAAAGACCCCATGCACATATCAAATCTCCACCTCGAAACACAATCCGATGCCTGTTCACTGGAATTGTCGAGGAAATGGGTCAAATCAAGCAACTGGGTACCGCTGAAAACGGCGGTTTCGACATGAAAATCGGCGCCAAAACCGTCCTCGAGGGCGTCCACCTCGGCGATAGCATTGCCGTCAACGGGACGTGCCTCACGGTGACTGAATTCGACACCCAATTGTCCGATTTCACCGTCGGTTTGTCGCCCGAGACGCTTAGGAAGACGTCTCTGATCGAGCTCGAACCGGGGTCACTTGTGAATCTGGAGCGGGCGGTCCAGCCCACGAGCCGAATGGGTGGGCACTTTGTGCAGGGTCATGTGGATGGCACAGGGGAGATAGTGTCAATGGATCCTGAGGGGGATTCTCTATGGATCAAGGTGAAGGCATCAAAGGAGCTGTTGAAGTATGTGGTGCCGAAAGGGTTTATAGCAGTGGATGGGACTAGTTTGACTGTGGTGGATGTGTTTGATAAAGAAGACAGCTTTAATTTCATGTTGGTGGCTTATACTCAGCAGAACGTGGTGATTCCCTTGAAGAAGGTTGGGCAAAAGGTGAATTTGGAAGTTGATATACTCGGCAAGTATGTGGAGAGGCTCCTCAGCAGTGGATTTGTTGAGTCAATCAAATCTTCATGACCCTTAAGGTACTCAATTTATAGGTAATTTGTTTATTTTCTGCTCTCCTGATTTGAGCCTATGTATTATTACCTCTTGTAATGCATGCTTTTTCTAGTCTTGTAGTGTTTACGATATGCAGATTTGTGTGGTTTTCTGTTATTCGGATTGATTTTTAGTTCTGTTTTTAGTAAGCAGCTGTGAGTTTCTTTGGGCATGTCCTTTTCTATCAAATAAAGAATACTAGAGTTGCAGGAATGATATGTGTATTGAGTAGGATGATCCTTAGAGAAAACTTTGAAGGGGTGACGTAATGCTTGAAAACAGGAGCGTCTAAATGTGGTGTTCTGGCATGGAACTGATCATTGTGAAATGGATTGATAGCTTACCCTAAGCAGTGACTGGCATAGTTTTCTGAGTAGAGTTTGATTGAAGGATTTTCTGAGTTAGTTAACTTGATCTTTAGTAAGTTAGATACTTAAGGCTTGACTACAAGAACAAAAACAAACGAAAGCAAATAAGAAAAACAGAACAAAATAATCTCGTTTTATCTCAATTTCAGTTAATGTTTATACGAATCGTATTTCAGATAATGAATGGACTACCTTTAAAAAATCAGAGATTTTCTTGCCGCTCGATATAGTTTCTAAATGTGCAATCATCATGTTGAACATTTTATTGTAGAAACTCTAATGGAATTTTGTTTATTCTTTCTTGTGCTTAACTAATAAGTGAAAATTAAGAATGCATTAGATTACTAAGTTTCTCAGTGTCTGCCAAATCCAGTCAATGGTTTACCAAGTGACATGTAAAAATGAAATTTTTTGCACTGATACGAGCTTGGGGGAAAGAAAAAAGAAAAAAATATGCAGCAAGTAATTTCTATTACAAAGATCTAGGGGTATTATCTGTCTTTCAACGGATTAATCATAAAGAGTCTTTATTTGAGCAATATAAAGTTCTCTAATGCTGTCAAGTTTCTTACTGTTCTTTTTCTCATTTTCTTTGCAAGGTCATCACTGGTGCAGTTTTGTACACGACCACACTTGTTGTTTGGATAGTAACTGTCATGATCGCTGACTCTAAGAGAGCTGTTTAGTTTTTTGTTGTATGATAGTTAGAGCTTTATTGTATTGGCGTTCTGTACACCTTCTCCATAAGGACTTAGTGGTTTTGATTTTAATAAAAGGTCCACATTCAATAAAAGTTCAGCATTTGATTCATGTAAAAATGTGTGGTTTCTGAAGATAAAAAAGAAATAAATTTGGCATTTGGTTGTAACCACCATATTGTGAAGGACTACTTCAGCAACAGACTCTAGCTGAAATCTTTGTTTTGCAGACTAATTCAGCAATAACACACATGCACGTGCGCACACAAACAGACGTTTATGGCTCCCCTGTTTACACACGCACGAACAGAGTGTAACCCTCCTCAAGTATCTTTTCCCCTAAAATGCACTTTAAGAAAACCATTCTGCACTGGCTCTGATGAAGATTCCTTTCATATTCTTCTCACTATGGTTAACTGATCTATGTTTATTATGAGTGATTAACAGTTTCAGTCAATTCCTTCTCTGCACCAGAATGTCTTATACTTGTGTCGATTCGTGATTCGTGCTTTTATGATATTCGAGCTCCCATTCTTATATTGCTGCCTGCTTTGCATTTTTCTGTGTTAAATCTTTTTCCATAACCCTTTTGATGTACACATTAGACTCTCATTTTCCTGATGTAGGAAAAAAAAAAGGTTAAATAGATTATTCCTTAATTTCCTATTTATAAGTGGAGAACAAATCTTGTGGTTCCATGCCATTAAAAGCTTGCATCTGTTTGTTGGAAGCTCAATGGGCAATATAGCTCACCTCTCTGTTAAAAGTGTAGGGCTCAGGTTAGTTTCTCCCTTTCTTAATCTATCTAGTTTTTAGGCACATTCTTTTTACACTGATAATACCCACCTTAGGCTAGGGCTTGGCTCCATGGGCCAGTAAATCTCAAATCTAAAAGCCAATCCAAAGGCAGATGGTTGGTTTGTAGGCGAGTTTGGTGAACCACCTAATCTTGTACTAATTATGTTGAATGTATTAATTTTGGTGCAAGTAATGATATCAAATGTGTTGCCAGAACCATTAAATTAACCAGAGAAAATCTATTGGTTTAGGTTAGATAAATTGAGCCTTAAATAAATTAGGGGTAAAATATCAAAAGACAAAAAAGAGCAAAATATTGCCAAATATTTGTTCTATTTTATGAGGTCCAGTTCAACCCCCTGTTGGACAATTTCAATTTTGGTGTACCAGTAATGTTTCTTTTGTGATCCTTTTGACTGTTTTTAGATGTCATTCGGTGTAGAAAAACTTGTGTAAAACAGGGATAGCATTGTTTTGTTATTTTTGGCCAATCACGATATGCCAAGTGAAAAAATTATCACACGTGACATACCGTAATTAGTCGAAAAAGCAATACATTGATATTCCTATTCAACACAAGTGTTTCTCCTTTCGGTGGGATTAGCTTGATATTGGGCATCCAATTAGGCTTCATTACAACTTCACTAGTGACCACGGTCGACCACTACATATACATATATATATATATATATATATGCCGCCAAAGCCCCTCCAACTGCCCACAGTTTTGCTATCTCTCACTTTCTCATTCATTATCCTCCGAAACAAACAGTCTCCCAAGTTCTAGGCTGTCCAGAGATCCCGGTAGCTTATACCATCTTCAGCCGTCATGAAGGAGTCAAGTGTAAAAATTATCACGTGTGGCATATCGTAATTAGTCGAAAAAGCAAGACATTGATATTCCCATTCTACATAAGTGTTTCTCCATTTGGTGGGATTAGCCTGATATTGGGCATCCAATTAGGCTTCATTACAACTTTACTAGTGATGTGGTCTACAATGTTGTCAACATAATCATGTCCTTGTAGACAGTTTGCTCAACATCAATTGCCAGGCACAATTTGAACAATTTGTTTTATGGGAGGATTCTACTTCAACTACTCCATTTGCACAATTGCCAAAACCAACCACTCAATTTGCACAATCCAGTGTTTTTAGAGCAGAATTGACAAGAAAACGCCAACACAATCTGCCCTTCTTTTGTAAAATAAAAACTCTTAAGTTATCTTCTTCCTTTAACCGTAGGTCTTCTACTATCCAACTACTTTGGTAAACAACTCTGCTTGCTTCTCTTCTCCTTTACTGTATTGTTTGTTAGCTATATGGCTTTTTTTGGGTCGAGCTGCTTTTCGGCTTGACTTGCTGTTAGTTTAGATAAAGAAAAAAAGAGCTTTTCATACTTCCAAGAATTCATTTGTCTCCATCTGAACCGAAAGGTGAGACAATGACAAGTTCGTCGTGCCTTCACCACCGAAATTTGCTTCTGATACTATAAAATAAAGGTCAAGTACATAAAGCACCCCCAATAGATAGACACAAGTTATTTGTGGCTATATAAAAACCCTATTTACTGGCTGATCCAATTCTAGTTAACCACGGATATTGTGTCTACTTAATTAATAGTAATTGGTTGGTATGGGGATTTTATCTCATTAAACCATTTGTTTACAAATGAGGTGTATCATATATTTCAATATCTTACTTATTAAGAATAAATAAGTACACACGAGTGGATTTAGTGTTGAAATAAAACACTACTATATCTAGGGGTGGCATTTTTGACCGAAAACTGCAAAAATCAACTGACATTTAACCGCAATGGAATTGCAATCGTGGAAAACCAAATCGCATTTGCAGTATGAAGAACCGAACTGCATTTGCGGTTGTCGTTGCGGTATTTGATTTTCACAATTTGCGGTTACCGCAAACTGCGACTATATTTTTTTAAAAATAAAAATTGCATTTTATTGTTTAATCGTAGCCGTTGTATAACAAGACCACTTATCTAGTAAGTAATTAGTTTATTTATGCTTATGTTAGTTGTGCTTCTTCTTATAATAAAATGTACTAAACTTATGTTGTTTTATTTGTAGATAGCATTGGTGCTCAAACAACACAACGGGGTCCTTCAAATCCACTCACCACCACCAACACTTGAGTTTGTAACATTGGTGCATTGCATTTTCCTTTTAGTTTGTAACTTTAATTAACTTTAAATTAGATTTTTCCTTTGGGTTGTAACTTTAATTCATTTTGCATTGCATTGCATTTTCCTTTTGGTTTGTAACTTTAAAGGATTTGGAATTGGAATGCTTGAGAAGTTAAGGTTGTGAATGCTTGAGAAGTTTAACTTTAATTGGAATGCTTGGAATAGTAACTTTAATTTTCTTTAGGTTGTAAATGCTTGAGAAGTTGAGGAGGTTGTGAATTTATATTTTTGGGTTAAAGTATGCTTGAACACAAAAGACTTCAAGAGAAGCATCAAAACTAGGCTTAAAATGTGGAAGATTGGATTTTTATGACACAAAAAGAACTTGCGGTTTTAAAATGCTAATTCACAGTAACCGACCATTTTTTGCGGTTTGGTCGGTTTGCGGTTTTAAAAATCATCATACCGCAAATAGTCAGTCGGTTTGCGGTTTGGGCAAAAATTTACGATTACCGAACCGCAACCACCCCTAACTATATCATGTGAGAATGACCTTATTTATAAATACTCGAACTACCGTATTTAGTATTTATGACTTAAATGGGTATTATTTTTTATTTTATTTTTTATACAAGGGCTTAGATTTGCATATTAGTGGTCTCAAGTTTGAAAACCCATAACATCTTGGTAGTGTGTGTGAGAGAAAACTCTCCCTCCCTCTTCCTAACTTTGACAAAAATAAAAATAAAAATAAATCAAATCTAAGACCTCGGTTGTAAGGATAAATTCTCTTAATCACTTTATCTACAAACCCTTTATATGAACATGATTTTTCGATTAAAGAATATCTTGTTGGATCGCATGCTTTCTTCCTTCAATTTATTTTATTATTATTATTTTGTTTTTCTTTGCTTCCTTTGGGTGTTTAGATCTCGACCAAAACAAAATGACGATCAATGATGTGTCATGTCCGACAAAAGTATACCAACAACGTGAAGATGCAGCCGCCCAATAAAAACATTTAAAAGAGAGAATGCGCGTGCTGCTTGAGCTTTGGAGAATAGACTGATTTGGCATGGCATTCTCAATCCATGTACAGACCAGACATGGGCATTGGGCAATCTAATGAATGAGTTTGACTTCATATATTAGGGGATCTGGCAATCTCTCAAGTATCCATGTCTTGTCGGCAAAGATAGGGACTTTAATTTTGATTCCCTCTAGGCTGAATCATGTATGGTATGAATAATTTATCAATCTCATCTCTCTCTGTTTAGAATTTTAAAATAATTCAATATGATTTAGGATTTTACGGGTTTCTACATATCGAATATATCAGTTTATTTGAGCTGTTTTGATCATTCTGATTTGAATTTTTACGTATAAGAAGGTAAGTATTTTTCAGATGTTGGATTCTGGATACAAAATTTGCTAGATTAATGGTTTCAATTTTCAAAAACCAACATGAAGTTAGGATATTATTTGAGCTGTTTGGAAATTTAATTTCTGAATTTTACTAATTGTAGGCTGCTTCTGTGCAATAAAATGGATGATTATTCTTCTAGATTTCAAGGAATGATGGATAAAACGAAAATGTTGTTGGGGTACATTGAAACAATGGCATCTTATAAAATATTTTTGTTGTTGCTATGTAGATAAATGTTTAACCAAATATACTCCATCAATGAAGACCCTTCAAAAGGAGAATTGTTGCGTTCTGCAAATTAATGTATTAAATGATTATGATTCTCGCCTTCATAGAACAACTTACAAACACCGAGTTTCATATCTAATCAATGTGTGTTTGCGACAGTCGCGTGTTGAGTTTTATAGACATGTTGGTATGAAATTCGTTATATGTAAGTTACTGATGTAGAATGGCGGAAGCAATTGAAGAGGAGTTGGAGCGACGCGCGCATAAAGACAAATCGAGTAAAGTGCATATGGGAGCTCATAATTGGGCCCATGACCTGTCAATTCGAAGAGAATGATTCATGGCTTTGCCATGATGTATGTACTTTTCGAGCATCCGAGATCATTTATTTGCCCGAAATTCAATTTTAAAGTTTGTACAGTTTTTGGAAACTTTTTTATTTTCCTATTTTAATTCTTTTGTAATACCTAGGGTTTCTAGGAGTATTTAAACATACTTTACCGGTGGTTAGGATTATGTTTTGTTATTCCAGTTTATCAATTAAACCTTTAGATTTTCTCATATCTTCCTAATGCATTCTAGAGTTACATGTTTAGGCTAAGATTTTAACCGATCAATTGCCACGCTGCGTCAGTTATGCTCCTAAAAATTGAACATTATTTGAGTTCTATTATTGTGGCTGAAGCTGAAGCAGCTACTTTCGAAGTAACAGAAAGAAAAGCAACAACTGGAGTGGGAGAGTCAGAGTCGAAAAGAGGATTCCTCACTTCTTTCTCTCATTTATAAACTACACATGACAAATTTATATCTGAGTTTTTTATGAGGCAATTTGCGTGCCAAATAATAGCTCTTCGGCTTAGAGGACAGCGCCTGCTAGGCAGCTCTTCGCCTGATGCTTTATAGTGTGTCTTGGTTAAATTGCATCATGGTTCTCCAACATTGGGCTAGGCCATATATGGAAAGTATTTTGTTCCATCATAGATTTTGACATGCCATTGATGACCCCACTTTGGTATCCTGAAGGTGAAATTTCTTTAGATAATACTTGCGTGAGTAACATATTTAAATTATTCTCGTAAAGCCCATTGGCTGGAAAATTCTAGCTGATTGAAACATTTGTACCCCAAAAAAGGAGCTCCAAAAATCTCACGAAGAAAAATAGAGAATGATAAAAGACTTAAAATGAGTACTGATTTTGGGTAGAACATATTGATTTTCATCTTTTTATTATAAAATGATAATTATATAGATTTTCATGTGTCGGCTAATTTTTTCAGAAAGAGTCATGCTTGTTGTGTATATATATAATAGATTTAATAGCAGTAATGTGTGTATATAATCTATATATATAAAGCAAAAGGCAGAGAATGGTGAAACATTCAAAATACCAGGAAATGCCCTTTGTTAATTCAAATATTAAGAATTGAAATTATTAATTAAATGAGGATAATATCGTAAATTCACATTTTTTAATATTAAAAAAATTAAAATTAAAAACAAAATAAGATAATAGGTCCTACTTTTATGGAACATAACTACCCTGTTATTTTTTCTTAATTCTAAAAATAAAAATAAAAATAAAAAAGAAAACCAATTGGCACATGCGTGAGCATGTGTCAAGGGGCTAGTATATATTATATAAAAAAATTAGAAGCTCTTTTTAGTTTTTGGCATATGCAGCTTTTTTATTTGTCTTTTGCCTCTTGCCAAATCTATATTAGTCAAAGTTTTGGCCAACTCTTCCTATAAATATTCATACTTGTTGTATATACTATATGTGCACACATAATAAATTAAATTTTATAATATTCTTTTTAAAGCTACAAAATTAAACTTTTGTTAACGAAGTGAGAAATTGCATTAGTCCATTCAAGAAAAGATTTTACCTATAAGTATATTGTATAGTGATGGGATTCAATTAAATAGTACGTTTCAATTTAACTATTTAGCTTAGCTACTTTCTGGTCATTTTCAAGTTTAAAAAAATATATACAAAAGTTGATACATTGGGACGATATACAAAAGTTGTACACTTATCGCACATGGATGAATTATTGAATGGTAATGTAATACAGTGATGTGGTCTAACTCGTTTACGTATTATGAGATGAATAGATGACATGATTCATATTTTTCACTTTTAGGGTATAATATCAATAAATATTCACTTATATTATAGCATGTAGACAAATTACACTATGTGACCATATGCTAATACCACACTATAATTATTCACACGTGAGTTTCCTAATAATTGTTCACGCATGAGTTTCCTAAGGCAATTGCAAGATTTGCACCCTCCTTTGCTATGTTTTCTAGAACCTAGCTTAACATTACTTATTACATATAAAAATTCATTCCTCTTTAACTATGAACTATAGTGTATGGTTATAATGAATTGCTTTGTGAATACTTGAAAAGTTTGAAGGTAACCAAGATAAAGCAAAATGAATTGCTTCGTGAGCGTGGACATGGATTCTAGATATGATAGTAGGAGTGGGAGAGAGTAGGAGTGATCTAATGTGATTAATTGCATGTGTACAATAACGCTCAAATTAGTATAGTAGTAAATAGAGTATCGTTCTAATAGGGATCAAGTTAATCTATTAAATACTGGAGTGATTTATTCCTAATTATATTTGAATTAAACAATAAGAGAATTATTATGATTTAAAATCTAAATAAGAACGGGCAAATAATGTAAAAAATGAAACCAAAGATTATAAAGCACTAGAACACTGATTTCACCTAGCTAATCCCACCTAAATCCTTCTAATTTGTTAAGTTGAGGACTTGAATCATTAAACAAGAAATTGAATATATTCAAGCATTCATCACCGAACATTTAAAAAAAAAAAACCAATAATAATTGACGTGGCCGGTCTCAAAAAATTTAAAAAATGTGCTGATGGGATGAAAACGAAGTGTATGGTAATAATGTCAATCAGAGGGGGGCTAAAATAGTAATTTCATTTATTGCTTCCAAACTGTCAGCCCCACTCCGCCCACGCCACACATCTTCGTTCCAAAGAAATCGGCCTTTAATTACGTTGCGAAACTAGTGGTGCTCGTATGGTACAATCTGGATCATTCACGTGGCCGGAGATAATTGAGTGCGACTAGAAAAGATCAGCCTATCAGGGCTAACTTCATCTCGAAAAAATCAACATCGACGTGCCGCAGAAATACCTAAAACTGATTGCCACATTACCAAATTGCCCCTCCAATATTCTTGCCTTTCTAGATCGACTTTTCCCCTATTACGAAACTAACCTCAATCTTTCTTATTTTCGGTCAATAAACTAACCTCACTCTTGTCTTTTCGTTTTTCCTTTCCTGTGGTGGATACTTGGAAGATGAGGTTAGCATAGCAAAGATAAATTGGTTCGAAAAAAGGAAGAAGGAAAGATACTATCACAATTGAATGAACAAAAAAAATTCTCAAATAACAAGTTGGACCAAATGAAAGAAGATACAATTATGAGACTTTGTCAGTTTGACATTACTGTGTTGTAAAAATAATCGTTGTTAGATTTGTTGTGAAAGAAAGCAGTTTGGCTTACATCTTTGAAATTGATTCCTGCATAATCAAAAAATGAAAGCACCTTATTAGTTATTTTTTATTATAGCTTTTTCTCACAACAATTTTTAACATTAAGTGATTTTCATAGTTTACCAAACGGGCTAGGTTTCCCAAATTTTTTTAAAAAAAATTACTTATCACCCTAAATAAGTAATGTCAAACGGGCACTTAAACTATTTATTTGGTATAGACTTAATCTCAAGAACAGAACTAGATAATGGGTTGTATGGACTACAATCTATACCATACCCATTTTTTGAAAGTAAATATAATCAAGTATAATCAATCAATGAGATTGGTTGAAATGATTAATGGGTTAAGTAACAAAAATAAAGAACAAACAAGTGTTATATATAAATCCACATAATATAATGATCCATTTGTTGAAATTATTGAAAAGAAAGTATTTCGATTTTGAAAACAATGCTAGATTAATATATATTTATATATATATATATATATATATTTGTGAGTATAAATGATTGATGGATTACACAAATATTCATTAGGTGCTTAGAGATTTTGAACCTCTACCCACATAGGTGAAGGTGGAAGATATCAACCAACTGAGTTATACTCTACTAACAGATTAATTTGCAATGTGTTTGAAATACTTAAGTTCAATGCAATATTTTGTCTTTGAAATAATTAGATTCAATGAATCATTTGAATTCAATGTATTTATCTTTTTTTTCTTTAATGCAAATATCAATACTTTTGTACTGCAATGGTCCAATCAAGTTATTTAATTATATAATTTTAATCAGGCTTGATTTATGCATTTGTATATTTATTTTACAAGGAAATATTCTAAATACTCTAATATACGAGAATGAGAGAACTCAAACTCAATTCCAAAGAGACGGTTACACTTCCCTAACCAACTAACAAAACACACATATGTTGCATTTGCATTCTCTTAAGTAAACTTTTGAGAAAATAAGGTCGTGATCCCAATTTCTTAGGCTTGAATTAGATGAGTTCGGTTGATACTTTTCACTCACAATTGCACTCAAGCTATATTGGTTGGACTCAACTTATGCTCATATAAGTCCGTTGTACACATGAACACTAGAAATTGAAAGATTATAATTATAATTTTTTTTTACAGTAAACTATTATTTACAAGTCAAAAAGTCATTGTATATTTATTTAAGTACAATTTTCTTCTCGTATTTTTATAAAGAATAAGTGTATGATAATTTTTTTAAAGTGCCAATAATAGTTCGTATTAAAAGAAATCTTAACTCGAATCCCTCCCCAAATGACACAAAAAAATGCGTTAGTCTTTGCATTCAATAATCAAATCTGGACCCCATGACATGAATTCGGATCCATAAAGGATTCAATTATACAAAAAGAAATAGTTACACCAGCCTTTCACTGTTGTTCTCAAATGCAAGAGTTTGAATACTATTTTCAAAATACGAGGGCATTTAAGACAATTGCAAATATGTGAAAAAAGACTGCAAAGGGCAATTTTGGAATGTCGAAACCCAAGTTGGGCATCGTTGCCGCGTAAACGTTCGAAATTACCACTGACCACGGTCGACCACTATATATATATGCCGTCAAAGCCCCTCCAACTGCCCACAGTTTTGCTTTCTCTCACTTTCTCATTCATTATACGCCGAAACAAACAGTCTCCCAAGTTCTAGGCTGTCCAGAGATCTCGGTAGCTTACACCATCTTCAGCCGTCATGAAGAAGCCTGGTGTTTTAGCAGCCTCAGTCGCCGCCGCTTCTGCTACTGCTCTCGCTGCTTCTTCTTCTTCTTCTTCTTCTTCTTCTTCAAGCTTTGTGTCTAATTCAACCATGCGATTTTCTAATCAGGTAATTAAAAAAACCTTAATTCGAATTCTGGGTTTTCTTGGGACGTTCAATTTTGTTCACATAGTGTTTAGCCTATATTGGCTGCTCCTATTTTTCTTGGGTTCTGCTCTGTTTGGTTGCTGAGAAAAAAAAAATAAGAAAAGAAAAGAAAAGAAAATCATTGAAATCTGGAATTTTGAGCAAAAAGAGAAACTCTCTAGCACCCAACTTCTACTCTTTTTTTTTTCCCCATGAAGTAAGAAACTGATCTGTTTATGTTTGATTTTGTAGGAGGCTGTCTCTTCTAAGAGAAATCAAGAAAATCCATCACCTTCCACAGAAAAATTTGCTCCGAGGTTCGATGGCTTGAGATTTATTGAAACCTTGGTCACTGCTCATAGATAATAAGATTTGGTCTCAACTCATCAAGCCTCACAGATCCATCTTCTTCAAATCTAAATATATTTTTGCCTTTTGATGATTCGCTTTTGATCCATCTTCAGGAAACAACTTGAAGATAGGACTTTCAATCGTTGGGTAGATGAAATTAGTACTAGAAACAGAGGAATTGTAACTTTAAGTTAAGGGCTAGCTTTCATGTGGAATTAATTTATCTTCCCCTGTTTTCTGGTCTCCTTTCTTTCTTTTACTAAATGTTGCCAGTGGACTAATGATTGGATTGGATGCCAAAGTCATATGGTATGGTGATTTGTTTTTTCATAAAATCACATGTAACAGAGGAATTATGTAAATGAATTTATGGTTTTTTTTTTCCTTTTTCTAATTGTAACCGTTTTGAGGAGAAAATTTTGTAAATCATGACAATCAAGTTTCGCCACGAGTGATAAGAATTTCATATGGCGGAGTGTGATTAGACATGAATAGCAAAATAATACTATCCGACAGCCCTATTGCTCGAAGCAAGTACCATCTCGAGAGTAATGGGCTTCTTTGCTTATGATATTATTGCCTATACTATAATAATATTCTCTTGACCACATAGATGTTACGTTATGATATCTCCATATATGTTTATATTGTCGGTTAGGACCACATATTTAAAATGGTTTAACTTTATCAAAGAAAATGATTCGATTAAATAAGAATTCACACACAAACGCGTCAACGTTTACATACCTCGGGTGTGGAATTTGGCCATCAATTCACATAAAAATCAACTTAATATACACAGTCTAGATTTAGTCTAAGAATCATCTTATCTTGTCAGCCTCTTTGGTAGGATAATATTTTTTTTAATTTCATAGAATTGATTATTTAGAAGTGAATTCATTAACAATTACAGAAAGAAAGAATATTCTTAGTTTCATATTTGAAACTTTTGTGCTATGACATGCCTAGCACAAAGATATGTCACTTCTCAAAAGCAAAGCTATAAAAATCCCTTTAAGATATTGGAGCTCAAGTTTGACTAGAGCATCACCAAAATTAAGCTTTAGGTGGGGAATTTGGCCTTTCACGTGCATCATGGAAATATTCCACAACCAACCACATACTTCAACAACAACGATGCGTGGTCACCAAAAAAGATGTCAGAAACTTATAGCACTTGTTTTCTTCCATGATTGTGATATTTATTGGTTTTCTTCTGTGCTTCTTTGAGGAAGATAGTTTTCTCAAATGCCTAGCGTACTTTTATTGACTGCACCAAACATTACTCTCTTTTTTTAATCACCATTAAATTAAAATTGTTATAAGAATATGATGATCTTGTCAACTTACCATTTATGCATCCTTTTAAAATGGAGGTGGAACACCTTTGAATAGCAGTGCTCATTTTAGAATATTCTTCTTGGGTCGAGTTTGGGCAAGTTTTGGGTTGTACCCTTCAAGTTGCATCTTCGCTCTCCACCCACAACATTATAGGCAAAGCCTAACATTCTTGTTTTTTCTTTATTCAGTAACTGTCGTGAATAAAATTTAAATTAAAGATCGCTTCAAGTAAAGTGGAGACGACATGTCATATTTCAAATAGTCATTCTCTATATGTTTGGGTCTCGAGCTTTGATTTGGGCCCATAATGTTTCAAAGAAAACGATAATCAAACAAAACTCATCACCTGTTGCGACATACGGGTTTTTTTGCCCAAATAATGAAGTTTACTAGGTCAAAATAGTTGAGGTAGTATTTATTCCAACGTTGGTAAAACTATAAGAAAATCTGAGATCTTAATTGGGTGTTTCATATACTATGAAAGCTATGCATCCCAGGAGAACAACAGATTGTACATCGGATGGAAACGAAGTCGTTTCATTTTGGCAGTGTGTGTGTGGTCCAGTAATGAACACACACTAACAAGCATATAATAAAGTTATACTATTTGGGCAGTTTCATATTTAGAGTACAAATTCAAGCATACAAATTGGTGTGAGAAAGCAGGGAAAGTTAAATTGAATTAATGGTTATAAGTTGGGTGGTGTTTTCCACAGTTCACACCAGCTCAGAACATATTGAATGATAATACTAGGACTGCAGTGAGTGCTAGTATGATGGAGTGAGTAGCTGCTATCTGACCTCTACTCTTCTGAGGTTTCGGTGCCTCAGCGGGGCATGCGAGACCTTCTTTCCCTTCGCGACATTGAGACGCAAACAGGCCAGGAGGGTACTTCCCATAAATGTTTATGTAGCTGAACATGGTTGTAGCACAATCATTTTTCAAGTCATTAATAGCATCTGCAAAAGGGCAGGCAAAGTCCTTCAAGGCGTCGCAGCAGCTCTTGGCTGGGTAGTTGGGTCCTTTGCACTTGCTTGTGATGATTGTGTAGTTCTGATTCTCAAAGTTCACAGGACAATCTGCAGATACCCCAAAAAGACAAGAGAAACAAGCAGGTGATAGAATCTCAGAGCTAAGAGAATGCCGGTAAAACATAGCATGCTAGCTAGAGACGCCAAATCAAAATCTAAAAAATATCAGGTTTTGGTTTCAACGAAGAACTGTAGTCCTCTAGCAGTAATAATCAATTCACAGGTTTGTATTGCCCTGTTATTGCCTAATGGTGGCAATTATAAGAGGCAATACTTTCTCAATATCATCTGAGACATTTTAACTTCTTCCCTAAACAATTGTCACAAAACCGATTCATAAGTTTGATATTCAAACTCCTTATTAATTTCAGTGAGATTTCCAAAATGATTGAAATGATACTGAAAAGAAAGCAATTCCTGTCCAACTAGGGCAGATAAAAGCTAGGATTCTGTCAGGTTGAGTCAATATACAAAAATGAAGCATGTCTCTTTACTGCAATTGTATTCAACTCTTCTATGTTTTATTTCTTTAGATGAATTCTCTCTCATATTTTGATCCCAAAGTAGAATATCGAAGCCAGTAAGCGAGTTCGATTTGATAAATTCCTTCACAGACCCAAAATGTATGTGTCATTATTTTGACTGCAACTCATTAAAAAGTACAAACAAGGCCACAAAACAGGAAGATTTACTCAGAGTTTACTGCATATAGAAGACGATGTTTTGCTTTCTTTCTTGTCAGCCTAAAAATCTGTCAACTTTCTTGGTGTGGGAGAAAAACCATACCATTTTATACATAAAAAACTGAATGTTTGGTGAACATTGTGTACAGATTCTCAAAGAGTGATGCGCAAACACATTTTCAGCCATGGAATTTAGGGGCATTGACAATTAATTATTTCTGAAATGAAAAATATGGAAACAGAAAATGCATAATTTAAAGGAGAAAGCAAAGTGAAGAATTACTTTGTTTGGCCTGAAGAAGGGAGCGTCCAATGGATCCACCAGGCTGGAAAATATCATCTGCAACATTCATACGTAGATAAAATCAACGACCCAAGAAATTAAATTTCCAACAAGAAAAAGAAAAAGAACATAAACAAATTAAATGGGAATTTAATGAATTACTGGAAAGGAAGGTGGTGCAGGAGGCGAAGCCCAAGAAGAGGAAGAAGAAGAAGAAGAGATGAAGACCGTGATTCGAAGCAGACGACATTGTATGTATTGTGAAGGTTGTTTAGGGTTTAATTTGTGCAGAGACCGAACCACTTGTGTGATGTCGTCGATCTCTGTCTTCCAAGAGTTTGAGCTCAGCCCCTGTTTTTTGATGGCTTTGGTTACCTCTCTCTGTTTGTTGAGAGACAGAGAGGAGAGAGAGAGAATTGGAGGGAGGAGAGCGAAATGCTGCATGAAATTTGGAGAAACGAAGCGTTTTAGGTCTCTCCAAATTGCAAATTTTGCAATTGCTAAAAGTGGAAACTGTCAGTTTGATCTACGTTGACCCACAAAACGTTATTTAACTTCTGTTTTGGTTTGGATCGTTGTCAACCTCTCTTTGTGTTCGAGCATAAATGGCAGTTTAATACTTTGGGGTATGGAAGGAAAATGGGTTTTGCTTAAGAAAATTTCGCACAAAAATTAATGACACGTTTATCTTTAAACATGTTTGGATATGGTCAGTTGTTATTTTGCAAACATGTTTCATGGGTAATGACACGTTATCTATATATATAAAGCAAAAGGCAGAGAATGGTGAAACATTCAAAATACCAGAAAATACCCTTGGATAATGCAAACATTAAGAATTGAAATTATTAATTAAATGAGGATAATATGGTAAATTCACACTTTTCATATTAAAAAAATAAAAATAAAAAGAATAATCAGATAATGGATCCTATTTTTATGGACCACAACTACCCAATATCTTTTTTAATTCTAAAATAAATTTAAAGTTTAAAAAAAAAAAAAAAAGCCTCTCGCAGGTGCGGAAGCACGTGCAGAGAGGCTAGTTTTTATAAAGTATATTTTTGTTTTTCTATCTTTAGTCCCAATTATTCATATATTTTTGAACACAATAAGGTAACAAATTGGATTCAATAGAATAATCTCACATAGCACATACACGATAAAATACTGAAGTGTGAGTTAAGTACATTCTAAGGTCAAACATCATTGTAGAAGAAAAAAAAAATATTTTATCAGCTAAAAGCATATCCCTCATTCCCAACTCACCGATCTTTCCAAAATGACCCTAACCTTAATCATAATATTTCTTAGGTTTAATTGTTACAATAATCCCTCAATTATACCAAGAATTACATTTTCAATTTTAATCTCCAAAAAATAGCTACAACCGTCCTTTAATTGGATATTGTTGAATCATGGATTCTTTTTGTTAAAATTAGAGGTAAATAAGACTTTTACGCAACCACCACCCTCACCACCTCAGAGCTCCTCTCCTTCCACCCAAGTCGCGGCAAACTCCCACATTTCTGTATCTATCCTGGCCAGCCCAACACTATCTTCCCCTCGTCACACAACCCCGACCACCCCATGTTATACAGCCTGAAAATTGTCCCATGGGGGATGCCATTTTGGGTTTGTAATTGAAGATCAGCCTTTGGGTTATCATGAACTTTCTGAATTACCCAGATCTTAGCATGCTTTGCTATATGAAAGAATAGTGAGAGGGATTATGTTTTGACACAAATTGGTTGAAAGAATCATAGCTATCATGCAATTAGAGAGACACACAAGAGGATATAAAACCGGTTACAAGGCAGATTCTCTCGCATTGGTGGGGCCCTCTAAGCTTAGCTGGCATGCCCTTTTTATTAAATAAATATTGTAAGAATTCTACCTGTCAAGATGTAGGGTAAGCAATATATTGTCGTTCTAGCTTCTAAGAGCACCGCCATCGCAAAAGGCTAGCCCAAGCAGGAGGGGGCTCTAGGCCCAACGAGCAGCTCCAGCGCTCCAAGTCCAACCTGGGCAACAGGTGGGTCCCACGAGTCCAGGCAAGCCCATGAGCAGACCCATGTTGTTGCCTTCGGGTTGCTAACATCAGTGCAAGAAAATCAAAAAAATTTTACCGTTGGAGTCATGGACAAATGTTCAAAGCGATCAAAATCTTGGTGACGAGGTAAAATTTTTTTTTTTGGTCGTTTTATTCAATTTAATGTCTTTTATTTATTATTTATTTATATATATTTCTTGCATTTCAAATTTCATTTTTTTAAAATAAATTATTCAAGGTAAAACAAAAAAGAAGAAAACCATTACACATGACTCCTCAAGCGAACAATGCCCGCAATAGGTTCCAGTGAAGCATTCCGTGTCGGAAATAATGGCACTATTACGTCCTCCAAAGAAAAATACTCACACAAGTCGTGATCCGGTGGAACTGCCTCTGCCAATGATTGAGTCGTCCTTGTACTCGATTATGTTGGACTATGAGGACCAGGAATATTTCAATTGTATAATAAGTGAGTAGGTATTTCAAATTTAAGATGACTGAGATGTGAATTTTATAATAAATAGTGACACGTGGCAACCGAAAATCTTATCAAAATTAATGGTTAAAGTATAAAAAATTGAAAATAAATTAAAGTAAATAGTAATTACCCTTGCCCTTGTCCTGTGGGGTGAAAACAAAAAAGACAAAGGCTGCCACTATTCACGTGAATAGTGACAAACCTTGCCTTGCCTTTGCCCTGCCCCTGCCCCCCTTGCCCTTTGGGGTGGAGGTGCTCTAAGCTGCACTTCAATCAGCCACTCAAGCCATTTTAACCCCCAAGGATACCCACAAAGAAATGGATACCAAAAGGGCAAGAAAAATTTTCGATAGTAATGACTCATTAAAATGTGATACAATCCACAAATTCCTTTTCATCAGTTCACCATTAAACACTTTCTGCGTGAAACGTCACTGTCCGGTGCCTCAAAAACAGATTTTCTTCCTTCACTTGGTAACAATGTATTCTGAAGTATGCAGCTGACTAGCCTGAACAAAGGAAGTACCAAACATATCCAATATTTCATTAAGCAAGGAGTACTGAGAAATGCAATTAGTAATAACTTTTCCAAGAAACAAAGAAGAAAAAAGCTGTTAGCAAGTGTATACAAAGAGGCAGCGCAACTGGAAAATAGAGGAGTTGTGGCCACACACGTGTATTACTCGCTCTATTACTGATTACCAAGGTTCGTTCGTGATGAGTTGTCAACCGATAAATGGAAACCTTATATAAAAGAGAAACAAGATGTAATCCATTTTACAAGATGGTTACTATGAAAGCAATCAACTATGAACATTAGC
Source organism: Prunus persica (assembly GCF_000346465.2). Lineage (NCBI taxonomy): Eukaryota > Viridiplantae > Streptophyta > Magnoliopsida > Rosales > Rosaceae > Prunus > Prunus persica. Next base: position 14,494,869 of record NC_034011.1, on the reverse strand, counting down.
CAAGCACAGAAGGAGGGGGGGAAGCAACAAACATGGGAAGTCAACAAAGAAATAATTGGAGTATCTGACTATTATGATTCTAATCATAATCAAGTGAACCTGTATTGATTAATGGCATCCATGTGAACTAATCATTCATGGGAAGCAAATTCAACAGACAATATAAACTAACAGAAGAGAAATATAGTGCATTCAGAAATAAGGTATCAAAGAATTCAGTGGAATTTACCTCAACATTTAGAAATCTCTCCTGGTATCAGGTCAACCATTAAGTTTTCTTGGTTGGCTGTTAACAGATGCCACTCATGTGTCTTACTTTACGAGTGATGGACCTGCCCATCCGAACTCTTCTAGTTGTCAGTGCTTCTAATAATATAACTAAAGTATCCTCTAGAGCCTCAGCCTGTTTATCGAATCCAAAGGAGCTGAACTCCGGAAGAAGTTGCAGCTCAGAGAGGAGGCCAATAGCCGCTCCTGCTGTACAGGTACGATCCCATGATGGTTGAGGCCTGCCCTTAACACAACACAATCAGTTAAAAACCAGATTAACAAAAGCCCCTGTATTAAAAACAAAAAAAAAACAAAAATTATAGTTCTTACCTAAGTTTATGCATCGCAGATACACCAGTGGCCAGGGAAATACAAGGAAAGTCTGCCTCTCCCCAAACTGACGTTGCTTGATCCTGCACATAGAATCATGTGAAAAACTCCCAAAGAGAACTACAGGTTCTTTCGTTAAAATTTAATTTAATTGATTTGTTGTCAGCTAGGTTATCCCTAATTCAATGATAGTTTCATACAAGTAATGCAAATTATCTGCATATATCATAGGCATCAAAGGTCTGAGCCGTTGACTCTATTGTCATGAATAGAAGAGAGACTATTAGGGAATAATTTATTGGTAGAGGTCCATGGTTGATGGTCAAATATATCACATGAATTTATGTAAGAAATCTGCATTATTCATTTTGTAGGCAACAATCAAAACATGAAGTAAGAAAAAACACAGAAACAAAGATAAGCCTGACAGTATTACCTTCAGACGACTGAATATCGAAACTGAATTGTTCCAAGTTCCATCAATCAAAATGAAATTCAGTGTTCCATCTTCATTTGTCTGTGCATAGCCAAATTGAAATTTTTACCGCCATGTGCACTTGAAGAAGATATAAGAGATTTCTCATTAAGAAACCTGAAGCCTAAATATGACCTTTTCTAGTGTGATGATCTATCGACAAGGTTACTAGGAGACAACCAACATTTCTAATCAAACCACGGGTGAGTTTGGTAATGCTTTTGGGAATGCAAAAGCAATTTCAGATAACCACAAAAACAGCTTTTATAGTGTTTGACTGGAGTAGATAAAATTTCTTGACCAAGAAAAAGAAGTAGATAAAAGTTTTTTTGGGGTTAGAGAAGCACTTCATAGGTGCTTTTGCAGGCAATGCTATTGGATGAATAATGTAGGAAGCATATCATTGAATTTTTTTACTAACAAAAACAACACTAATAAGAGCACTACCAGACATGGCGTAAAACAATAATACCTTAGTATCTGTGCATTCCAGATATGGTGACGGTTCTTGGCCGAAGACATCCTCAACTGATTTTAACGCTGCATTTTTGTTGGGATAAAGGCACCAAACATTTTTTTTTCCTGTTTTTAATGTAAAATCCCAAACAGAAGTTAATGAGTCAAAAGGTTTAATATCCAAAAACATAAACTAGGGAACGCCATATGAAACTGCCAAATCTAACTGCTCAAAATAGCACTGACAACTTAAGTTCGTCAATTTAGCCGGGTAGTAATTCTAATAGTTAAGTTTCAACATGCAAATACAGTATCTACTGCAAAAGCCAGTACCTACAAACTATAAATAAATAAATAAATAAATAAAGCACCCATTTTATCGGAGTCAAAACTCACCCTGGAACCGAAGTATGTTTTTTAACAATAAGGAAAGAGTATCATGTTTCCCAAATAATAGTTTAATAATTCAAAGTAGCACTACAGTAATTACATTAAGCTGGTCAACTTGATATTTATAGGCACCATCAGTTTTGAAATTCTTTGAAGAAGGAAGAAAATTCTAATAGACCTGCTAGCTTCAAAGCATTCCACATTATTTCTTCATGTTCGGAAATGCCAAAGAGGCACAAAGTTGCAGCCTCAGTGCCAAATACTTGCCATAACAACTTTCCAGTGTTGTTCTGTCGCAAGAAATCCTGCAAAAATGATGAATGCTAATTTAGATATTTTTTTGAAAACTGTTTTTAAGTATCAAACTGATTCATAAAATGAGCAGCAACAAACCTTTGGATGCATATATAACCAGAACCTCATTCTATGCCAAAGAGTGGATTGTGTGACGTTTGAACACATACAATCTTCCAAAGGAAGCCAGCACTGCAAAGTGATAATGAGCCTTATATTATATGTAACGGTGACACGATATGAAGATATGAAATGGTAAAAAGGCATAAACGTCCCTTCTAGGATGCATCAATATTGCCTCACTGAGAGGAAGTAGGTAAAACCTGATAAATGTGAAATTTTTTTACAAAATAAATAAATACCTTTTGACAAAGGTAGCCCCTACTTCCCAGCAAACGACATGCTATTTGTCGAGCTGCAAAGAACTGGAGTTTTTGTTCAGAATCACCTAAAGCCTGATAGGTTTTCCGGTGCTTTTTATCCTCTTGCACTTTAAAATCCCCCTGAAAAGTAAGATATCCGCAACCTACTTCAGAGCCAATTATCAACCACTCCTTGAGCATAATCAGAAAATAATAAAGGAAACATGCATCCAAACTAAATCTTTAATAGAATAAGTCTAGAAAGGTATAAATTTGTTACATCTGAAGCACCCTGACCACTGAACCAACTAAGCTCTCTATATTACAATGGTATTGAGAGATGCTGATAAACATCCATTGATATATACACCACCATTCTCTTGTATTTTTTATATATTTTTTTTTTTTCACAAATCATCTCAAACTCTCAGTCAATAAATACCAAGCTTCACTTCTTTTCGGAGAAAAATAAAAAACGGCTAAAAAAGGAAGGAAATCAAAACTTTAACCTCTTAAGACTTCACCAGTTGTAACCCAAGAAAGCAAAAACCTTAGCCTTTATGGCAACATTTTGAATTTCCAAACACCATCAATACAGTCAAAAGGCAAACAAATGAAAGAATATATAAAACATATAAGATGATGTGTGTATTATCCTCTTCTTTTCAAAAAAATGTGTGTATTATCACGCAAGTTATATGTTATGTCAGGCAGATTCTCAATCTAGACCATATATTCAAACAAAAATCACTTGATCAAAGATCTAGAATGACAAATGCGGCTGTCGTGGCAAGAAAACCTAGACCTACATATATAATCTAACATAAACCGCAACAGTTTGTTCCCCTCTAGCACCAAACAAAGCTAAGAGGCTGATTTCTGAAGCACCCTGACCAAGTCTAGAAAGGTATAAATTTGTTACATCTGAAGCACCCTGACCACTGAACCAACTAAGCTCTCTATATTACAATGGTATTGAGAGATGCTGATAAACATCCATTGATATATACACCACCATTCTCTTGTATTTTTTTTTTTTCACAAATCATCTCAAACTCTCAGTCAATAAATACCAAGCTTCATTTCTTTTCAGAGAAAAATAAAAAACGGCTAAAAAAGAAGGAAATCAAAACTTTAACCTCTTAAGACTTCACCAGTTGTAACCCAAGAAAGCAAAAACCTTAGCCTTTATGGCAACATTTTGAATTTCCAAACACCATCAATACAGTCAAAAGGCAAACAAATGAAAGAATATATAAAACATATAAGATGATGTGTGTATTATCCTCTTCTTTTCAAAAAAATGTGTGTCTTATCATGCAAGTTATATGTTATGTCAGGCAGATTCTCAATCTAGACCATATATTCAAACAAAAATCACTTGATCAAAGATCTAGAATGACAAATGCGGCTGTCGTGGCAAGAAAACCTAGACCTACATATATAATCTAACATAAACCGCAACAGTTTGTTCCCCTCTAGCACCAAACAAAGCTAAGAGGGCTGATTTCCTCCAATACCCATATCAACTTTTCAGTTGCTTCTTTTCTTTTGGAAAGAACTTCAGTTTCTTCACTTTATAGCAACCAAGACATATACTAAACACCTATATTCCACAAAACCATGTTTGATGGGCAAACTGATGGATAGTGCTAGGTTAATCTGAAAAAAAAACGTAGTTAAGAGAAAAAAGAAAACAACATACACACTATACACAATATATCAATATCTAATTTTCATTTCCTCCTTGGCCTTCTTCGAATTTAACATAGCATTAAAACAAAAATTACTCCAAAGATTCCCAAAAGACAAAAGAGAAAACAATTTGTTCAAATGTTATACCTGAAGTTTGCCACCACTACCACCAAAGCTCATCTGGGCATCGATATCTTTTTCCAAAGCCTTCAAATCCTCAACAATTTTCGTAACCATGGCGGGCAGAGGGGACGTGGTGCCCCAACCCTGCCATTCCTGCAATGTGATAGCGCCTTCAACAGCGTCGCTTAAACGAGCTTCTCTTTGAGGGGAGCCAGAAGTTGAACATGAAAATGGGCTGCGGAGGGTTCTGGGTTTTGAGTCCATGAGTGTCTTGGTGGAAAAGGCGAGAGAAGGAGAGCATTTGAATGTGAAGGCCCTAGGCGAGGCCATGGTGGACTTGCTGCTCCTGTGCAATGTCACTATAGCCTAAACTGCGTTTGCACATGAACTAAATTTGCAATTGTCTTTTCTTTTTTTTTTTTTTTTTTTAAGAATAAGTGATGCTTTTTAGGGGTGGACAATTAAACCGAAAATCTGATAAATTGGGCAAAAATCGGTTTGGTTTGGTCTAGTTAGTTTTTTTTTTTTTTTTTTTTTTTGGGAATTTTGGATTGAAAATTGAACCAGACTAACCATTTGACCTTTACCAACCCACTAATTTATTCAAACTGAACTGGTCACCTCACAATACTAAACTTTTGCAAAATTTTGACATTATAGAGTTTCAAACCCATCACCTCCGGCTTAAAAGAAAGTCCATCAACATGGTAGTAGCAGTTGTTGTTGTATTTTATATGTGTAATGATGGTATTTAATGGGTTTTAAGTGGAATTAAAAAATAAAATAGGGTTTAGTTATCGAGTTCAGATCGCTGTCTCTTTGTCGTAGTCCTCTGTGCACCTCAAAAACGCAACCGAGCCAACCCAAATCATTCGATTGATTAACTGAGGACTCCAGTTAATCAAAGGTGGTGGTTTAGCATCGGTGCTAGAAAACCCTCCACCAAGGGCTACGGTTCGGTGAGTGTTTTGGAGTGAAACTCGAACCAAACAACATTAAGCCCACCCCTAGTTTTTATTGATAAGTAAACCAAAACACAAAGCAACTATGTGTCGAATGCGGCTAAATATTCTCCAGTGATCAAACGCAACAATATGTTGACTTAATCTGGACATAATCACCCACTTGTAGTGGTCCCATGTGAGGGAGCGTGTTGAAGAATATAAAGTCTCATACCAGAAATTTGACGAAACAAACTGCAACTTGTAATAAGTGGTTCCACTTCTAATAACACCGAGACATTTTGTGATAAATCCTAACACCTATTGGGCTTTATAGGTGGTTAAGTTATGGACAATATTGGTATTGACGAGGAAGAGAGAGAGAGATGGGGAGAGAGAGTTATTTTTTATAACTATTTTAGTTTTTTAAAAATAATAATAAATCAATCAACCAAATAGTAGGTGACATGGTGATACTTGAATTTTTGACGGAAAAATGGATGAAATTCAAAAAAAGCAACGGTAAAGGCTAAATATTTCAATTAATTTGGGGGTTAAATTGGCTGATCTTTTAATTCAATGTCTTAATTTCAACAATGGTCATAGTTCAGGGGTAAACGGTTGAAAAAAAAAAGAAAAAAAAAAGACAAACTACATAAAACCCCCTAACTTATAGGGTCATTTATGAGTTCATACCCGATTTAGGGACATTTACCAGTACATACTCAACGTCATGGAAACCCTACAATTTACCCCCTCCATTAGCCAAACCGTTAGTGAATCTGTTAAATGCTGACATGGCGAATGTGGGTTCCATTTTTAATGAGGTGGACTTACATGTGGAAAAAATATATGATAAACAATTCTTTTGTCTTTTCAAATATTAAAAAAAGATAAATTATATTAAATAAACAAAAATTCAAAATTCAAAACAAAAAAATCTCTCACAGTCTCTTCTACACCCAGCCAACCCCATCACGACCTCAGCCACCCCTTCAAATCCCCTTTATGTCTCTGTCCCCTGCTTTCATCCCTAGCCACCATCCCTCCTCCTTCCGTTACCTTTTAAAATGATTAAAACAATTCCCACAACCAACAAACTGATCTTCTTACATAAATCCAGTCCCCCACTCTAATTCTGATATGTAGCCATCATTCTCGATCTGCCATGAAAAGCCAAGAAGGAACTCTAACAACCCCACCTTATTCACTCTCTCTATTTTTTGGATCTTGACTCTCTCTTTGGTTCACCATAGAATGAAAAGGAAAAATCGTGTTGAAGAAGATTAACATTGGATAGCATTGAAGGTTGAGCAGACAAACGCTGCATCAACACAAACCCAATTGAAGAAGCCAAAATCATTTTTAGATCCAATTTTCTTCATATAAATGTTCATTTTTATTTGTTAGATTGGTTGAATGGATCTCACAGGGAAGCTATGGCTGTGTTGGGATTTCGATATGGATCTCACCATTTCACCTCATTGACCACTCACTCTAGCAACAACCCACCCACACCCCCTTCATCTCCCACACCGACATAGAAATAGCCAAATCTGAGATGAAATTCACGAAAAAAACAAAAAAATCTAAGATAAACCAAATCTTCAGAATGGAAAAAGATGCTAAGATGTAGAGAAAAATCCAAGAAATCAAAGAGAAATCAAGAATGTTGAAAGAATGGAAAAGATCTTGTGATTTCGTGGTTCAGACAAAAAAAGAGAAGTGATTTCGTGGTTGCATTCACTTGTGATTTCGTGGTTCAGACAAATCAAGAATGAGGATTGCCAATGAGTACCTCGTGGAGGGTATGCCGGAAAGGAATGGAGATGGTTTCGGTAGGCCATGGCATTCGAACATGCAAGTGGAAAATTTCTTTGATATTCTTGATCTGGGTGGTGGGGTAGAAGAAATTGGGTGGGGAAAGAAATCTAGGTCGGGGGAAGAAATCTGTAGGGGGAAAAAATTGGGAGGAATGGGGAAGAAATCAGGAGAGAGAGAATTTTCGTAGGGTTTTTATTTATACTCTTGCTTAAGTTACAATACAAAGCTACATTTGCTAGCTGATATACTTTTGCTTAAGTTATAAGGTGGTATTGCTTAAATTATAAGGTTGTAGGTTTGTTCAAGTTAATTATGTTGTAGGTTTGTTCTTTTTTTGTTGGTTTTTTATCACGAATGGTCCTTGAGGTTTGCCAAATTATCGTCTTTCGTCCTTAACCTTTTTTTGTGACACTAATGGTCCTTAAGGTTACACCATGCACATCAAAATGGTCCTTGCCATTAGCTTTCTTGAATCTTTCTATTAAAATGCTGATGTGGCATATATATGGGGCACACATCTAATAATATATTAATAAAATATTTTTAAGTATTTAAAAACTAAAAAATTTAATAAAATAATATTAAAAGAAAGAAAGAAAAATTGAACTCCCCAAATCGCACAGATTTGAGAGAGAGAGGAAAAAAAAATTAACACGAATGACCAACCAGAGAATTGAAGAAGAAAAAAAAACGAAGTAATCACAACAGCCAGCGCCACCCCAATCCTCTGAGCCCTGACACCCCACGCCCATCCCTGTGGCACCTCCCTTCCGGCACCCTTCTCTTTCTCTCTGTATTACATCTGGGTTGGGTGTGCTCTCTGTCTCAAACCCCGCTCCCCTCTCTCTTCCCTCGAAAAAGCACAGCCCCAGCCCCTCTCTCTCTCCCCTATGCGACACAGCCCAACAGTGGATCTCCCCCCTTCACCAGATCCATGGGTGTCTTGATATGTATCTGATATTTGACTTCGAGCCTTTTAATTTGAATAAAATTTCAAATTCTAGCTAATTGGTTTGATAATACTGGACATTTGTTTTGAAATTTGCATTTTGAATTGTCTATCTTGGCATCTTGAAAGGTGATGTTGCTGCCCTTTTTTCTTGTCTTTCTTTTTGGTAATATTTGCTGCCCAATTTTAATCTCTGCTGAAGTTGGGTAAGTTGAAAATGAAAGCGGCAACTCGACCGACTCAACTCGTGGTAATCTGGGCGAGGTGGAGTTTGGTTGTGTTGGAGAGGAGAGTGGCGGTGGCGTTGGGTTTGCGCTGAATCGGAAGGCTGTCAGTTGGAGGAAGGTAGGATGGGGGTTGGCTGGGTGGGATCATGGGAGGTGGCTGGTGGTAGAACTGGCAGGTCATTTGTTTTTATTTTTTCGTTTTTCAAAGTGTTAATATTTATTTTCAAAAAAAGTTTATTTTTATTTTTAATATAGTATTATACCTTTTATTTAAAGTCACATGGCCCTATTCTATTGGATGGGTGGTTTCATATATGTGCCACGTCAACATTTTGACAGAAAATTTAACATAAGCTAACGGAAGGACCATTTTGATGTGCATAGAGTAACCTTAAGGACCATTAGTGTCAAGAAAATAGGTTAAGGACGAAAGACCATAATTTTGCAAACCTCAGGGACCATTGGTGATAAAAAGCCTTTTTTGTTTATAATGATGAATTTCTAGTTGTTTTCATATTAGCATATTGCTTTATGTTTCCATTCATTTTATTAATAGTTTCGTGATTTTCAGGTTGGGGTAAAGAATTAGGCAAGTACAAGACTAATATGCTATTTTGGAGTCTATTTATTTGGCTACTTGAATTTGTAATATTTTCATTGTATCTGGAGATTGTATTTTTTTTATAAAAAAATATACATAATGACTTAAGATTTTAGATTTATAATTATTGGTTCTGTAGAGTGAATGTATTGAACAATACTTTCAATTACATGAATGAAGTTTATGTTAGCTTTGATGAGGATATAGTACCATTGAGAATAAGCTTTTAAAGTAAATTTGACTGTTCTATCATAGTTTATGTGCCAATTGAAACAATCATCCCATTGAATGGGCATTGTACCATAAAGTTGTATTCTAAGATTAGTGTATGCATATTGTCATGTTATTGGCAGTTTTTTCAATTTTAAGAAAGTAAAAACAATATGTGATTTGTCAATGTAATTGACAAACAGGTAGTACCATTTGCATTCCAGTCGTGCAATTGACAAAGAAAGTAGTACTATTTGCATTCCAGTCGATCAATTGCATTGACAAATCACATATTATATTTACATTTTCAATTAATTGTGCACAGATAATGGCAATTGCTCGACTGAATTGACAAACAGGTAGGGTAATTTGTATTCTAGTAGTGCAATTGACAACTAAAGTAGTCTCATTTGTATCTGAGGCAATATTAACAGCTCAACGACATCGAAAATAAGTTTTTTACAAAGCAAAAAAAGCTCCCAACCCTAGCCCAACTCTTCTAGCACCGCCAGGGGGGTAAGTGGTCATCGACCCTTCTCTCCTCCCCTTCTTACCTCCTTCTTCCTCCTTTCCTCCCTTCCCCCCCTTCCCCCTTCTCATCCCCCTTTTTTTCTTCTTTTTTTTTTCTTTTTTTTTTCTTTCTATGTTTTTGCTTTTTCTCCCTCTTCACCCCCTTTCTTTCTTCTCTGGTTCCTTCTCCCCCTCTCTCATTCTTCCCCCCTCCTCTCCTTCCTTTTCTGTTCTCTTTTCCAAATCTCTACCTCCACGTTTTTTTTTTGCTTTCTTTTTCTTTTTCTCTCTCCTTTTTTAATGAAACTCGATTTAGACCCAAAAAAAAAAAAGGAAAAAAAAAAGGTAGTCCCATTTGCATTTCAGTCTTGCAATTATCATTATCTTTGCACAATTATGAAACGTCTCTCACTAATGATAAATCTTTCATAATTAATTGTATGTTCAAAAGATTGTAATCCATGTGCAAAAAACTTAGTAGAATGCAGAAAAACATTACTTAATAGAATGCAATTGTATTTTTCTTTGCAGTTCATAATTTCTCTCCTTGCAATTGAATTTTATGCACATTATTGCAAATGTGGTTGCAATCATGTTATACATTTTATTCCTAGAAATGCATGCTTTATAAGTTTATCTTGAAAATACAAAATAAAATTAAACTATATATTTGGATAAGTTTAATTCCGAAAAGGAACATTTGAATTGATTAAGGGTCATTTGTCTCTTGTTTGACAATTGCTTTTGATACCATAAAAAAAGGAAAGAAAAAAAAAAGGGTATGATTTACGAGGTTTTGCATCATGATTACAACTTGAAGGTTCTTCCTAATCCCTAATTTTGTAATGTGGATCCATAACATTGTAAAATGGTGATTTACAACATTATGAATTTGGTGAACCCTAATGTTGTAATCCAGGAGCAAAACCTTGTAAATTGTTACCAAAAACTTGTAAGTTACGAGTTTAGGGATTCTCTTTACGACGTTAAGGCACCATCGGTCATTAATCTTGTAAACTATTGTTTACTAGAATAATTTTACATCCCTAAGGTCCACCATTACCAATTCCTTGTAATATGGATCCATATTTATGTAAAAGGCTGATTTACAACATTATGGATTCGGTGAACCCTAACGTTGTAATCCAGGAGCAAAACCTTGTAAGTTGTTACCAAGAACTTGTAAGTTATGAGTTTAGGGATTCTCTTTACAACGTTAAGGTACCCTCGTATCCCAAAATTATAAAATCGGCCCTTAATCTTGTAAACCCTTATTTTACTAGAATAAGGACCCCAATTTACATCCTCATGGTCTGGACTTACCTATTCTTTGTAATTTGGATCCATATCCTTGTAAAATAAGGATTTACAACATTAAGGATTATGAGAACCCTAACGTTGTAATCGTGGTACAAAAACCTGTAAATCACTACCTAAATCGTGTAACATACATATTTATGGATCCATTTTACAACGTTTTGGTACCCTCGTATCCCAAAATTGTAAGATCAGTCCTTAATCTTGTAAACTCTTATTTTACTAGAATAAGAACCCAATTTACATCCTCATGGTCCGAACTTATCTATTTTTTATAATTTGGATCCATATCCTTGTAAAATAAGGATTTACAACGTTAAGGATTATGAGAACACTAATGTTGTAATCATGGTGCAAAAACCTGTAAATCACTACTCAAATTGTGTAACCTACATTTTTATGGACCCTCTTTACAACGTTATGATACATTTGTATCTCAAAATTGTAAAATCGGCCCTTAATCTTGTAAACCCTCATTTTACTAGAATAAGGACCTAATTTACATTCTCATGGTCCGCACTTACCAATTCCTTGTAATGTGGATCCATATCCTTGTAAACTAAGGATTTACAACATTAAGGATTATGAGAACCTTAACGTTGTAATCGTGGTACAAAAACTTGTAAAGCACTACCCAAATTGTGTAACTTACATGTTTTTGGATCCTCCTTACAAAGTTATGGTACCCTCGTATCCCAAAATTGTAAAATCGGTCATTAGTCTTGTAAACCCTCATTTTACTAGAATAAGGACCCAATGTACATCCTCATGGTCTAGAATTACCAATTCCTTGTAATGTGGATCCATATCCTTGTAAATGGGTATTTACAACATTATGGATTAGGTGAACCCTAATGTTGTAATCTTGGTTCAAAAACTTGTAAATCGTTACTCAAATCTTGTAACTTATAAGTTTTAGAATCCTTTTACATGTTATGGTAGTCTCATATCCAAACTACTGTAAATCACTATCCAATCATATGTCAATTAATTACATGACCCTTATGCAATTGCATTTTCAAAAAGTGAAAACTTGATAACTTGTATAACCGGTAACCAATTTTTAAAAAAATTTGAGGACATTATAAAGGACAAATGGTGCATGGGTGCACTATAGAAGGTGCCGGGTTTTATGTAGTTCGTCAAAAAAAAAAAAACAACGTGTCTTCTCCGAAATCCGAACCTCAGCTGTTAGTTAACTTTTGATCGCTATAGCTACACTCCAAGCTCCTCGTCTCCATCTTCCAACACTTTTCTTTCATACCTTCACTCAAAGAGTCCCACATCTGACTTTCATTTTTCTCAATTCTCACTATATATTGAAGCAATAGTCTCCATCCCGAATCTCTCTCCCGTACATTTCTCTCTTCAATGGCGACGATAACTGACTCCATCGTTCTCTATTCTTCGGCTCAAAATTCATATCTCCGGCCGGTGATATCGTCAAGGCCGGCTCTTTCCATCTCTGTTCGCCGGAGACTGGGTGCGTTGCCGGAATTCAGGGGCTTGAGGGTTCACTTGCTTCCCAAACCGTCGCCCGCTCCCTCCAATTTTCCAAAAGCCAGGCCTTTTCCATCAACTGCCGGCATTGTCTCTCAAGCTCAGGATACCACTCTCGATGGTACGTTTTTTCTTTTGTCTTGTAATTTTAAATTTTCGCATAAAAATTAATTCTTTTTCTCGTAATTTGGTTCTTGTAGTTTCTCTTACCCCATTTTTTTTTAATTTAAGAATTTAGTTTTGTTGATGTTCTATTTTGGTGTTGAGGAAGTAATGTAGCACAATAGAAACAAGAAAGAAAAGTTTAGTTTGATTTTGAACCAAGTTTTGATCATTTACCAATGGACATCTCGTTAACTCTGTAGTTGGGTGTATTCAATTTTTTGCCTAAATGGCTATGCGAATTGAGATTGTTTTTATAGATTCGTTTTAGCTTTATGCTCTGTCATTTTCTAGGGTATGTAATGTAAGCTTTGCTTGATGGGCTGCATCTTTGCTCCCTTGATGAGTACTGATACATGGGATTGTGTTTCATCAACAGTTTAATTAAGTATCCCCGACAACAAGTATGAACTGCTTTTTTTTGGTGTTATTGTTGGTTAGAGATGCCGAAACAAGACTAGCTCCCTTATTTCATATCATAAGTTCTAATCATCTTCAATATTGTCACCCTTATTTATTTCTGACTATAACGAGGAGCAAGCCTTCATCACGCTAGAAATTTGATTGGCAAGTGTTATCTAAAACAAAGATTGTGACTGAAGGATTTCGTTAGTTCGAGAGTCATAAGTTTTATTGCTGTTTGTAGAGGACGCAGAGTATAGATAGGAAATTTGCATATAACCATACGTGTTCTAGTGTACTATGCAACTCCCATGCAATTCTTGAACCCAAAACATTCATGTTCATCCTCTGATATTTGTGTGTCTGTCTTTTTTCATAATGGAAATAACGTAAAATTTGTTACAATACTTGGTAATAGGCTGAGGCAGGGACAACCTCGTGAGTTTAATGCTTCAAAGACCAGCCCGAGTCAAACATTCAGGGTTCAGCAGGCTGGCTACAGGCCAAACCAACTTGCCTTGCCTTGGGTTTGTATAAGATGAGGGTTGGGAAGGTTGAATGGTTAGGGTGGGGTGGAGTGGTCACTTTTCTAGAAAATGTAGTGCTCTAGTTGTCCATGACAGAAATATAGGTGTGTTGGTAGAATGCCCTATGGAACTTTTGAGGCCCACTTCGCTTCATGGAACCATTCTTCATCATTAAGATGACCATGGTTTGATGAAGAGGTGAATGTACGTATTTTTCATCACTACGATAACCATATTAATATGATGATTACGTTTGAGATAAAGTATGGATCTAAATTATTTAATCCTGTTTGCTTTACAAAATATTCCGTAATGGGGATGATCCTTCGTGCAGGTATTGAATTAGGAACATAGAGACCATTAGAACTCTGGGAACCATAATGATTGAGAGTTTGAAGCATTTGAATGTGCTGCTTACGCTCCCAAGAATTGAAAGTATTGACAGATAGACTGTCCCTAAAATACGTAATAGTGAGTGCAAACCCACATTCACATAAAAAAAATGACTGGTTCCATTTTACAGTCTATAAATTTCCTTCATGGCCAGTTTCAAGGAAGCATTAGAAGTAACTTTTTGAGGTTAGAATCTATGTAACCCATCAAACTAACCCTCAAATTATGCTACATTCCTAATTGAGAAGAATTTTTTTTAATCTTTTATATGCATAAAGAAAATTATAAACATATATTTTGTGTGTGTGTGTGAAAATGAAAATCTAATTGAATCACCAAAGAAAATTTCTTAGAAAAGATTATAACATGTGAAAAGATTTAATGTACACATCAATTTGGTAAACATATATTGTGTGGGTGTGTGTAATAATGGATGCAATTGTTTTTGAGTTTCCAGATGAAACCTACTTCTAATTTGTGTTGCCATTGTCGTATCAAATTAGAAGCTTCCTTTGTCAAACAATTTTTCTCTTTTGAAATCGATGACTTCCAATTAATTTCAACACTGCAATCTGACAAGAAGTTATCCACCTCAATGCCTAAACTCCAAATTTAGCATGCCATCTGGAAGTTGTGGTGAAAAATCATACTTTTCAGGTTTGAAGAGACATATCAAAGGAAATGAAATAGGCATGAGGTAAGATACAATGTTTTGTGGTTGTCATACCTGTATGAGTTCGAAGCCATTTGGTTACATATATCCAATTTTGTGATGACCCTTTCTCCGTCAAATTTCATTTCCTCATTTCCTCATTTCTTAACATCTCACATCTCTTATGTCACAGTACCACTAGATGTGGGAATTGAATGTGTACTTCAATATCAGCTTCACCTTATCCATGGTAGAAAGTCAGAGAACTCAAATTAACTTTCTCAGGTCTTTATTTCCTCCCACAATGGCTTCAGATAAAATATATCTATGTCTGGTTTGTCACAGACGATTTCTTGATGTTTCTATAATGTAAAAAAGATGAAGTGAAAGAAAGGCCTCAAGTTGATTCTCATCTGCCTGCAAATGAAATTTTGTTCTTATTCAGTATAGTTGACTATAATGGACGTGAAATATATATTATGCATACACTGTAATTCAGTAAAAGTTTTGGAATCAATTGTTTTTCTTGGTGCATACACTGTTATTGTCAATGCGATAGATAAGCACACTTCACTGTAATATCTTCACCTGGTGTTGTTTGGCAGTTCCATTCATGTGCCATCAAACGATTGGACCATAGTTACCATTCACCATCTCTCATTATTGCATGTTACAAGTTTTTAAATGGAGCTGTATTTTGCATTTGTTCTGCATGTATACTTGATCATATATAAGAGTGCTGGCTCAGATAGTGCTCCAGTATTTTAGTGCATAAGACCAGGTTGATACAGAGTACTGATTGAGTAAAAGTTGGACATTTTCTGAAACTTAGAAAAAAGAACATTGTCTGATTGTTTGCTTGTATCAGGTTACCAGCATATCATCTTTTTGTATTAAGATCACATTTTAGCATTGATTCTTTTTGTTAAATGCAGGCAAATGTACTTACCCTTTTGCTTTCTAACTACAGTTCCTACAGTTACGGATAGAACATGGAACTCACTGGTCCTCAAAGCTGATGGCCCTGTATTGGTTGAGTTTTGGGCTCCATGGTGTGGGCCTTGCCGCACGATCCATCCAGTAGTAGGTGAACTAGCAAAGGAGTATGCTGGGAAGCTTAAGTGCTTTAAGTTAAGCACGGATGATACTCCTTCAATTGCAACCCAATATGGAATTCGAAGTGTCCCAACCATCATGATTTTCATCAATGGTGAGAAAAAGGACGCAATAATTGGTGCTGTGCCTAAAACCACATTGACTGCTACCATTGAGAAATTTTTGTAGGTGGGTATGGAAATCTTTTGCAAAATTTCTATTTGTATTTTTCTTTTCTTTCATGTTCTCTTTGCTGTTAGGTAATAAATTGATTAGTCTATCAAATTTGGAAGCATCTTTTATCTTGTCTTTTGATGGTCATCTATGTTGATTTTCTACACGAACGCCTCTCGACTTCTCCAATAATATTGGCCTTGCTGAAAATTTCTTGCCCCAAGGAAGTACCAGAGGGTCAACTTTCACAACTTTGAAAAGCTTCTACATAAGACCCTACAATGACCTGGGTCTTGCCTTCTTACCCACTCACATTTTTTCATATTTTCTACTATTCTAGAACTTTTGAACTTGACTAGGCCTTCATGTTGATTTGATGTTGTTGGATCTTACTGGAAAATATGTTGTTACTTTCTTTTGAATTGCTGTCACCAATAAAGATAAATAAATCAAGGGCTGCAGCCTGCGTACAAGTTACATCTAGAATCTCACAAGAGTTCTGACTCTTCTTCTAAGCCATTTCTGATTATGATGTTGATGTCTTTGATTCAAAAACTATGACTATTTCTGTTGTTTATATGACTTGAATCAAACTGAGGACTTCATTCTTATTGGCAACTGAATAAGAAAATAGGGTCGAAGTTAGAAGTTGCCTTGTTTACAATTATGAAAAAACAGGAGGAAAGTCTATATTATGATAGAAACTACATTTTTTGGTCTCTGTTCTTGAATTTTTCCATGCCAGAAGTATGTTTAGGGAACCATTTATTCTATTATTTCTCAAAGAAAAGTCTCAGTAAACTTGAAAGCTAGACTGATGAGTTTGTCTTTCAACAGAAAAAAAGAAAAAAGAAAAAAGAAAAAAAAAAGGCTTTCATGAGAAGACAGAAATAAAATACTTCATTCCATTTTAGTCTTCTGTCAAAACTAGTTCACTTTACCAACTTAATAAAATCGGTTCAACACTTGGTACACAAGAGAAGAAGCTTTTCTTCTTAAACAGATTAGGAGCTCTCCTTTTGTCTATCCCTAACGTAGGGTGCCTGGTTCAAATTTCTAATTGAAACATGAGGAACCCTATTTGATCTGGGCACATTGCCTCTAGCCCACAACCTTCTACTAAAATTGGATGGTCCACAAAACTTGAGCAGTAATTGAATTAAACTTTTCTTTCAAACGCTAACTGTTATGATTTAAGAAAGGAAGAGGCTTTTTTTTTTCTTTTTTTTTTTTGCGGAAGGAAAGGAAGAGGCTTTATCAGTCTGTTTAGTAAGATGTGAGCATGACCAAAAAAAAAAAAAACACATTGAAATGAAAAAAGTTGACGATTGGACTAACGGTGCAAACGGAATGAAGCTGAAAAAAAATAAAAAACAACAACAACCTGCAAGTTGGCCTATTTAAAATTTGTAGACCATATCACAGTCGCAGTCGCAGTCACAGCCAGTCAGACCCTTATCTGAATTGTTGTGAATATTGTGAATATGGGAAACCTTCTGACATTTACCAAGTCCAATTTTAATTGACATGCCGACCTGTATTCTCTAATTTTCTATTCTCTAATGTTCTATTGTCTATTTGGTCTGTTTATTTTGTTGCTCAGTATTGAATCGATATATTACACTAGGAACCAATTGGCCTTGTATGTCTGGTTTATTCTGCATAAACAATGACTGTTGCTGAAGCTCAGGCTAGCCGGCATTTTACTAGAAACATCCGCATGCTATTATTTTCTATTACGTCTCATTATTTTCCTTTCTTTACAATGGCGTCCGCACGGTAATAACGTGCAAACATCCGTATAAGAAAAAAGCTATATATATCATCAACATGTAGGTCAACTTCCAATGCAATTATGCAACGCTAATTTTTAATCGGTGGTTTATGTGTCTGGAAACTGGTGTTGCTTATTACGTGCATTCTAATTATTAGCCACTTGGATGCCAGAAAGCTAGGTTAGGTTAGAAACAAATGACAAATAGGAGATTAGCAAATAATTGGATATTATAAAACCAAGGAGGCCATGGGAGGCCATGTTTAAAGAGGAGGCCAGCTAGCTAGAAGTATCTTATTGTTCGTATCCTTTTGGAAACATATTGGCAACAACCAAGCCATGCAAATTTAGTTTAACGTCAAGTTGTGAAGTTGGTGATTGGTCCATTCGGTTAACTAGTAGCTTTGACTGATGATTGAAGTTGATCACATGGACTATCTATAGATCCTGCATGTGTATTTCTAAGCCTAAGGATAATCTAATGTTTCAAACATATATATAGGGGACCATCATTTTTATAAGATATCTAATATTACTACAATATGAATGAATATTCATTGTACGATAATATGAATGAATATTCTCTCTATTCATATTTTTCGTGTTAAGCAGGATTAATACAAGATATACTAATTGCTAGAAAAATGAATGACAATAGTTTCATCTACCTAACAGTAGGGGTAGGCATCAATTCGGCCGAAACTTAATCAGACTATAGTGATTCAGTTATACAAAAAAAAGTCAAATAGTTTAAAACTAAACGAGACTGTAATGATTCAGTTCGGTTGTGGTTTTGAACTTTTGAAAATCATTCTAAACTAAACCAGAGAGGTTATGAATTTGATTCGACTTCATCAACATTTTTTTATTAAAACCAAACTGAATCAAATCAATTTATTCTAATAAGTTCTGTCGGTATTTTAGAGTAAAATTGATTCAATCTGGATCTTGCCTGACCCTAGCCGGCTTTTTTTATAAGGCGACTATGTCATGAGTGTAAAATCTAGGCATATGCAACTTGTAATTTTGCTCCTGCATGGTGAGTGGACGAATAGATCTAAGCCCTACTGTCCCCCTTTTTTTCTCTCTACTATTTTAAAGCTAATCTAAGTAAGTTGTTGCCAATTGCAAATTGGCTTGTGAGCTTTCCAGACATGGTCAACAACCCTGTGTTACCCATGTCCATATCCTCTGTCCAGAAAGCAGTGACAATACAATGTACAAAGAAGAGCCATCATGCACCACCTCATCTTTATCTGGCGTGCAGAAGACCTGTCTTCTGAGCAAGAAGAAGATAGGCACGACGTCATTAACAAGAAGGAAAATGATCACCTGAATATTATATTCTTAACGAAGAAAGGGATATTGCCATTCAATTATTTTTTTTTTCTTCCCATGCCCCTCCTTATTTGGATGTTAACGTGTTATAATATTATACCCACATAAGATATTCCATCCCTATAAATGTGGATTAGATCAGTTGATTAGGACAGTGAGTCCGCCCGCTAACACCCAAGTTCGGAAGCCAATTTGGTAGGCACAACTATATGAAAATTAATTGTGAAAGTTCAAAAGCCAGTTGATCTGATCAGGGCAGGCAGAACTCTCTGAAATGCTGATATGGTTATGCATCTTGCCCAGCTTAACATGTACGATGAATTGGGTTCTTTATTTAACAGACAAGTTAACTGCAAAGTCGTGCCTTCCAAAGCACTAAATGTGCCAGAAACCTAGAATATCACAGTTAATTTTCACACTAAAAAGTTTAACCCCTAGTGATCTATAAAAAGAGAATTCAATCTTGTCCAAAAGGTTTGGTCCAGGGTTGACAATTAGGTTTCATTGAGAAACTTTCCACACATTGATCACGTATAATCATGTTTTAAGGTGGAATTCTGATCAGCTTATACACGGGAATAGTTAGCCTCATGTCAAATCTATG